>NW_016107448.1:4607660-4614072 GCF_001604975.1 Cebus imitator
GTATTTTTAATAGAGACAGGGTTTTACCATGTTGGCCAGGCTGGTCTTGAACTCCTGATCTCAGGTGACCCACCTGCCTCAGTCTCCCAAAATGCTGGGATCACAGGTGTGAGTTACCATGCCTGGCCTAATACTATTGTTTAATGCACTAAAAATTAGATAATTTGGATTGTTTAAATCAATCAGCAAACAATAATCTGTCAATTATTCTCACTTTAAAAGCATTATTCTGAATAAAATTTTTCATATATAGACTTACTAATGGCTTCTACAAAATTCTTTTCTTTTGCAAGACTAATCTTCAGATTAAATGCTTTGCATTTATATTAAATTTTAACTTCCCAAATGAAGATTTCTTTTTTTATTTTTTAGAATGGTTTTAAGCAACAATATAAAAGAATGGCATAAAAATATAAGAAGAGTTAAGGAATGAGAATGTGGAGAAAGAATAAAGGAAAACAGAAAATAAGGAAGTTTAGAGGAAACAGAAAGAAGACTGAAAGAAACAAAGTTGGATGAAAATCATGAGGAAAGTGCTCCCCAGATTCATTGTGCTTAAGCTTTCCAAAAACATTAACATCTTTCCCAATAAAAAGGTGTAGTGAGATAATTCTGAAAATTAAAAAACAAAAAACAAAAAAAACTATATTTCAATCTTGAAACTTCAAATTTGATAGGTTAACAGGAGGTTGTACTCACTGGCTCAGAAACACTGCCATCTGCTGACCACATAAAATTGATGTGTTTTACCATTGTTTATGTGTATCACCAATAAAATTATAAACTTTGTAATGCATATTATGAAACTTGTGTGAGCAACAACACGTATTTAGGAACCAATATTAAGACAGCAATTTATAAATATAACTCAATCATGGACATTTGAAATATGAAAAGTACAAAAGAAAATACTTTGATAGCAAAATTGCAATTACCCAAATTAGTAATTACTAACCTAGAATATAAAAAATAATATTTCATATAGTCTATCCAAAATTCTGTCACAATAAACAAATGTTTAAACATTAACTGAAGCCACAGCATTCTTCTAATTTATAGCTCTGATGTAAGAGATTCCTTCTAAGACTTTTTTATTCATCAAAGTCAGTCTCAATACTAAAAGAAAGTGTACCAGGCTGTTGAAAGTACAGAAGAAAATTTCCAGATTCTTGTATGCTTCCATTTCCTCCATGTGCTTTCATTCTTCCCACACTAAACATGGGCAATAGGAAGGAAGGTGCACATATTTTAGGTACTTGGGAGGTAAAGAGACATAATTTCCTGATATATCATGTTCTATAAATAGGGGTTATTTCTATATCCTGTAAGAGTGATTACAAATTTACCTGTAATAATCATTTCTAGAAGTGTCAGTGATTTAAATAGTTTACATGTCAACCTGACCTTATGGGCAAGGTCTAGCTGATAGACTATGTGAATAATGTCACATTTATTTAGTGTCGCCAAACTGCAGAATTTGTTCCTATTCTACATACCCAGCCTATCTCTTATCACACAAAGTCTTGATTTTTATACTCCAGTTATGGGAATTTCCTTGCAGCTGAAGCTTCATGTCTTTGCTCAAGCTGCTGTCTGCATTTTGGATACAATTCTCTTCACAAGGATGTTCTTCCTGAGCAACAACACTAGGAGGGCTGAATTTGAAATCCCTTCCTCTCTGTTCTCAGAGTGCACTGTGTATGTACTTATCATTGCAGTTACCAGGAGAAAGTGCTTTCTTTTTGTCAGTCTGTTGTTATTGTTTGATAAAGAATGTCATCAAATGATGGATCTAGACTTATTTATTTCCAGATGATCCGTTATTGGATGGGCACCTTATGAAGAAATTTTTTAAAATATCCCACCTTAGTAACCATACAGCATTTTCTTGCTCTTCATAATGTCTGCAATGATGGAGAAGTTTCCATAGAAATTATTTAAAGTTATTATTGACTAAGTATATAACTATTTGGCTATTTTAGACAGTATATTGCCCACCAAACCGAATAATGTGCTAAATGCCAAGTGTTCTTACTAAACATTATTTTGTCATATATTATTAACTAGGTAACTAAAATCTAAATTACTAGAAAGCAAAGTAGCATTTTGATATAACAATTATTATGTAATTTAGGGATTAAAATGCAAGGGGGAACACAGAATATGATAAATTAAATCTGTGTGGAGAGAATCCTTTTCCTTGAAGTTAAATCACAAAGTGCAATTAGAAATCCACAAGGATTCTCTTTAACACAGCAGGAAGCAAGAATATATTTAGTTGCTCTGATAACTAGCAAGTAGATCCAGAACACAGACTTTTTTATTTTTCAGTTTCTATATGTAATGTGCATGGGACACAGTAGAGAGCAATGTGAAACACATTGATTACACTAAATTATAAAATTAAAAAGAACAATAACGTGACTCTCTTCACTCAGGCGAGTATAAAATAGTAGTTACTTCCTCAACATTTGGTGAGTATGTCTATATATCTAGCCAAGTCTCCTAAAGTTCTTAGAGAAAAGTACATCACAAATTAAACAATTTATTTCCCTAGAACTTATCAATGCATTGTGGGAAATCAGTTCTGGACACTTTACTTGAAAAGAAATAACATAGTATACTGTGAAAAGTGCAGTAAGATGTTTTCTCCTTTTTCTTTTTGGGTTCAAATATGTCTTCATCTCCAGGACAGAAGTTCTTAATGATATCTTACAGGACCAGATATCAATGGCATTGTCATTAGATACCTCATATAAATGGAATCATGCAGGATTTTTCATTCTGTAACTGTCTTAATTTACTTAACATAATGTCCCCCAGGTTCATCTATGTTGTCACCTATGGCAGTATTTCTCTCTTTTTAAGGCTGAGTGATACTCCATTCTTTGCATATACCACATTTTCTTTTCCAATCATCTGTCAATGAAAATGTAGGTTGTTTCCACATTTTGGCTATTGTAAGTACTGTTTGTAATAATGAATGTGGGAGTCACATAACTCTCTGAGACACAGATTTAGATTCTTCTTTATATATGCCCATAGTGGGGATGCTGGATCACTTAGCAATTCTATTGTTTTTTCTTTTGTTGTTTGGTTTTTGTTTGTTTTATTTTTTGAAGGGAAATTCATCAAATAAAATTAAATGCTCTTTCATGAAGAAAATTCTCTACAAAACAAACAAGGCATGGAAGAGATCTACCTCTTTTCTGCTTTGCAGGCTACAGATGACAAGCAAACAGCTAACATCATACTCAGTGGTCAAAGACTGGATATTTTTGCTCTAAAACGAAGAACGAAGTGAGGCTGTCCACTCTTTCTATTTCTATTCAGCATAGTACTATAAGTCCTACAGAGCAATTATACTATAAATGAATAAGTAACATCCCACTTAGAATGAAAAAGGTAAAATCAATGCTATTCCCAAATGAAATGTTCTTACATGTAGAAAACCCTATAGGCACTACAGCTACAACAGGACAGCACATAAAACCTTGCCACAGCTAATAAATACAATTAGTAATATTGATGGATACAAATCAACATAACGAAAACCACTATGTTTCTTGTCACTGGTTGCAACCCATTGTCACTAATGTTGTGAGTGGTAAAATAATTTACCAAAACAGCAGTGAATTAAAGAAAGCAAGCTTATTAGAGAGACAATGCATTGCGAGGAAGCAAGGAGGGGCACAGCAGAGAAGGGGCTATCTGCCAAGAAGGAAGAGCTAGAGTGAAGTTTTAAAGGGTCGTACTGGGGGGACTATGTGCAGATAAGGTCATGCTGCTTGCGCTATGGGCAGATTGAAATATTTGGGAACAGGATGTTGTGTCGGTGAGCTGTTTGTATTAGCCATTTCTCAGAAAAATTATTCTCCCACACATGTGGCCACTTCCTTGTTCTTGCTTACTTATTTTATTCCATATTTCTACATATGAACAACAAATTATCCCTGCCTTTCAAAAAATTAAGAAAATCACATTTACAATAGCATCAAAAATAATAAAATATTTAGGATTAAACTTAATTAAGGAGGTAAAAATCTTGTACACTAAAAGCCAAAAAGAATTGATGAAAGAAATTAAAGAAGATACAAATAAAAAAAAAAAAATCCTATGTCCATTGATTGGAAAACTTAGTTTGTTAAAATATGCATACTACCCAAAGTAATCTACAGGTTTAATATGATCTCTATCAAAATCCCAATGACATTTTTTGCACAAATAGAAGAAAAATGTTAAAATTCATATGGTTCCACAAAATATTCTGTATATCCAAAGTAATCTTAACAGTAAAAAATGAAGCTAGAGGCATTACACTTTTTAATTTCAAAATATATTACAAAGCTACAGGAAGTAAAACAGTAAGGTGCTGGCATGAAAAACAGATGTACAGACCAATGGAACAGCATAGAGTGCCCAGAGATAAATCTTTGCATATACAGATAATTGACATTTGAAAAGAGAGTGAAGAATACACAATAGTGGATGGATTATCTCTTCAAAAAATGGAGTTGGGAAAATTTGAGATATATATATATATATATATATATATATATATATATATATAAAAAAGGATGAAATTGGACCTTTATATTACACCATATGCAAAAATCAATTCAAGTTGAGATAAAAAGTTAAATAAGACCTAAAACAGTAAAACTTCTAGAGGAGAACAGAGGAAAAGTTATATAAGATTGGTTTGGGCAACAATTTCTTAGATGTGACACCAAAGGTACAAGCAAAAAAAGGAACAATTAGACAAATGGGTCTACATCAAACTAAAAATCCTCTACTTAGCAAATGATATAATCAACCAAGTGAAAAGACAACCTACACAATAACAGAAAACATTCACAAACTACGTATCTGATAAGGGGTTAATATTCAAAACACATGTGAGTCCTACAGCTCAAAAACAAAAATAACATGATTTTAAAATGAGCAAAGGACTAAAATAAATAGCTTTCTATTTCTGAAGAAGACATAAGAATGACTAATAGATATATAAAATGACATTCAAAATCACTGATCATCAGGGGAATGCAAATAAAGACCACAATGAGATATAACCTCATTGTCATTTATAGTATGGCTATTACTAACGAAAAACAAATGATGACAGGTGCTGACATGAATGTGAATAATTTATATATTTCCTACACTGTTGGTTGGATATGAAATGGAATACAGCAAAAATTTAAATAACCCTGTGAATGATAGGATACTCAAATCAATGGATCCCAGAGCAAAACTGACCATGTTGGAAGATTAAGGAATGGGGTTAGCTGGAGAAGATAGTTTTATATGTCCAGGTCATGGAAGTTATATCCATAGGAAAAAAGATTTTTCAATAATGTATTATAAAATATTATATAAAGATATAGATATTAATCTATATTTACACAAATTTCAATAAGTAGCCATACTTGTCTTTTAATCTCTCCATGTCTTGTTTTTCTCATCAGAAAGTTAAGATAATATTTATACATTTTTAATATTTAATCCATAAAAAATCACAATTGGAACAAGATTATTAGTTTTGTTTTACAAATAAAAATGCCGAGGCTCAAGGAGCAAAGTAATATGCCCACTACCATACATTTTATTAAGAGGGACAACTGTTTTGGTCATGAAGTCCTTGCCTACAGCTTTGTCCTGAATGGTTTTGCCTAGATTTTCCTCTAGGATTTTTAAGGTGTTAGGTCTTATGTTTAAGTCTTTAATCCATCTGGAGTTAATTTTAGTGTAAGGTGTCAGGAAGGGGTCCAGTTTCTGCTTTCTACACATGGCTAGCCAGCTTTCCCAACACCATTTATTGAACAGGGAATCCTTTCCCCATTGCTTGTTTTTGTCTGGTTTGTCAAAGATCAGATGGTTGTAGACATGTTGTGTTGCCTCCGAGACCTCTGTTCTGTTCCATTGGTCTGTATCTCTGTTTTGGCACCACTACCATGCTGTTTTGATTACTGTAGCCTTGTAGTATAGTTTGAAGTCCGGTAGTGTGATGCCTCCTGCTTTGTTCTTTTTGCTTAGAATTGACTTGGCTATGCGGGCTCTCTTTTGGTTTCATATGAAGTTTAAGGTGTTTTTTTCCAGTTCTGCAAAGAAGATCATTGGTAGCTTGATGGGGATAGCGTTGAATCTGTAAATTACTTTGGGCAGTATGGCCATTTTCACGATATTGATTCTTCCTAACCATGAACATGGAATGTTTCTCCATCTGTTTGTGTCCTCTCTTATTTCATTGAGCAGTGGCTTGTAGGTCTCCTTGAAGAGGTCCTTTATGTTCCTTGTTAGTTTTATTCCTAGGTATTTTATTCTCTTTGTGGCAATTGTGAATGGAAGTTTGTTCTTGATTTGGCTCTCTTTAAGTCTGTTATTGGTGTATAGGAATGCATGTGATTTTTGC
>NW_016107448.1:4615402-4673975 GCF_001604975.1 Cebus imitator
TGGAACCAACCCAAATGTCCATCGACGATAGACTGGATAGGGAAAATGTGGCACATATACACCATGGAATATTATGCAGCCATCAAAAAGGATGAATTCCTGTCCTTTGTAGGGACATGGATGAACCTGGAAACCATCATTCTCAGCAAATTGACAGAAGAGCAGAAAATCAAACACCGCATGTTCTCACTCATAGGCGGGTGTTGAACAATAACAACACAAGCACACAGGGAGGGGAGCACGACACACTGGGGTCAGTTGGGGGGAAATAGGGGAGGGACAGTGGGGGGTGGGGAGTTGGGGAGGGATAGCAAGGGGAGAGATGTCAGATGTAGGTGATGGGGAGGAAGACAGCAAATCACACTGCCACGTGTTTACCTATGCAACAATCTTGCATGTTCTTCACATGTACCCCCAAACCTGAAATACAATAAATTAAGTAATTAGGAAAACAAAGTAAAATAAAATAAAATGGGAATAATAAAAAAAAGAAGTACAACTGTGCTTCAAACCATGCCTAGCTGACTATACATTGATTCCTTTAAGCTATATGTGAGCCTGTTGCACACCATATGTTTTCATTGTGGGAAATATGATCTCTAAGATAAATTCTTTTGATTTACATTGCAGATCTGCTACTTATTGGCTGGGGAACTTTGATGAAATTACCTTACTTTTCTGTGCAAATTGTTGAAGCAGATTACTTGACTATTTTCTTCGTAAAAGAGAATTAATGATACTATATACCTCTCAGGAGTTACTTTATGTAAAAGCATACTTTTAAGTACCAAGGAAATAATACTACAAGTATTTTAAGAACCTAAAACACAAAAGGAAAAGGCACATGAAAAGGGAAGGGTGATTAAAGATGAACACAAAGGATTCTGCACATGGAGGATACTCTTTCAGGCAAGGGCATATATGTTAGAAGTGAAAGTGTCTTTTTTTTTTTTTTTAACATGTTTTGCCTTTGTGATTTTATTTCATTCAAGATTGCTTATTTAGGTTTCTTCCTTAAAGGCTTGCAGACCTTCAGGATATAGGAGTAGGAATAAAAAGCTCAAAGAATGGACATATGAGTAAAAGAAATCAAAGAAACAGATTGCAAAAGTTACACTAATGCAGGATGTAATCAGATGGATCCAGTTGCCTTTAGGTAATCCCTGGTAACTCAAAAATATGTATATGGTTCTCTTACTCTATTATGAGGCTCAATATCCTCAAAATAGCTTGTAAGAGAGACAGAATACAAGAAGTAACAGCAGCAGACAGCAGAATTCCTCCTACAGTGCTGAGAGTTAGGGAATGGTGAAAAAGGAAAAGGAAGGATGAAAGTGAATCACAAACCAGCAGTATTAAAGCTAGGCTGGGACATTTCAATATACTCTTTATTTCTTTTGCAAGGTGCTTTTCTATGTATTAAAAATTGAAATTAGAAGAACATCTCTGAAAACCAGTGTCACCCCTGATTAGAAATGGCATAAGAAGCAGGAGAAAAGCTTTACACTCAGCTTGAAATCTTGGGAAATAAGAAAACCTTTCAGGAGTAAAAACAAAACATAGCAGAGGAAAGGCAGATTAGTGTGACTTCAGAAATGAGTTCTAAGACTACTGAAGCACAGTGTATTAGCTTTATGACGAGAGCCATTAGCTCTCCACAGACAGACAGTATTTCTAAAGAGCTACATTGCACAGAGAAGAAAATGCAAAGGATCTAGGAACAAAGCTCTGCTTTCTCACCAGTTATTAACCTCACTTATATCACTGAGTTCCTATCATTATGCTCATTGCCCTAACATGGTTCAGTGGATTGACTTTTCATCCAGCAGGGTGCAAATTGTGATGACAGAGGAAGGAAACTCAGGAGGCTTGGCTGCAATTGTCTTTGTTATGACCAGCTGCACCTCTGGTCAAAGTAAATGTCTAAGTAACGATTCTTGAAAAAAAAATTCCTAAAAACATTGTCAGAGTCCTGTTTTCCTGATGCCAATTTGTCTATTATCCTCTGCAGGTTTTAACTTCATTTTCAAAAAGCAGTTGCATTCTTTCATTCTGCAGCATTGATAAACACAAGTTGTACAGTCAGTATGGATCTTTCCATTAGCCTCCTTTGATTTTATTTTGTTCTTAATTTTATTTTTAAATCGTAATATATTTCTATACATTTAGGGAGTACAAGTTCAGGTTTCTTACATGCACATATTGTACTGTGGTAAAATCTAGGCATTTAGTGTAGTAATCACCCAAATACTGAACTATAATAATAGGTAATACTTAACCTTTATCCCTTCCCACTCTTCCATATTTTTAGTCTCTAATGTCTATTATTACACTCTGTATATCAGTGTCTACCCATTGTTTAGCTCTTACTTGTAAGTGGGAAGATGTGGTACTTGACTTTCTATTTCTTAATTACTTCATTTTGGATAATGGCCTTTAGCACCATCTAAGTTGCTGCAAAATACATGATTTCATTCTCTTTTCATAGCTAATTAGCTAATTTATAGCTAATTAGTATTCCATGGTGTGTGCATGCGTGTATGTGTGTTTTTAGCCTTTACTGTTTTCTTATTCTGAATTTCTAGCCCCTGCTTCTGAACATCTCCAAATATCCTAGGATTGCTACAAAATATGATGCATCTCTCAGCTCAAATTCTCTATTTTATCTCTTTCTTATTCATATGCATATTAAACTTCATTTGTCCAATCACCTGAGCTCAAAACCTTAGTGTCTTTCTTGACTCTGTAATTGCTTGTCAATTGCATGTATCTTTTCTCAACAATGTTTTCACACATATACTCATTGCTCATCCCATTTTCCACTCTCCTAACTGACATTTTCCTTACCTTTCATCTTTTCATTACCTTTCATCAAGCAAGTCTTCAATTACTTAATTGCTACCCTAAGTATTGTTATCATATATTTTCTTCAGGAAAACCAACACTGGTGAACTCTCTGGTCAGAAATCATCAAAGCTTCTTCAGCATTTAAGAAATGAATCCAGTTTCCTTGGTTGTAATTTAAAATTTGTCAAGGTCTTGCCTCAATTATTCTAACCTCATTTTTCACTGCTTACTTTCTAGCATCTTATATCTCTGTCAAACCATTTCAATACTTGTGCTTGCCTGCGACACTTTGACCCTATATTCAAGTTGATGTTTGTATTGGGATTTCATTTTACTGTTAGTTCTACCAAGACAAATTTAATCCGTCTTCCAAGACTCATTCAAATGTCAATTACAACAGAAATTTTTTCATGTTACCCCACTGAAAATAATTTTATGCACATGTGAGTACTCACAGTAATTTTTGTGTGCCTAACTTCTAGTCTTTTTCTCTAGTATAAAACAATAATCTCTAAAGGCTAGGATTTATAATAGATTGTCCATGTGTTCCATGTATTGTCAATGCATTTTTAAAGAAAAAATCTGCTACATGACTGATACTACTCTGGGTACTAAGAATATAGAGATGAATACAACTAGATCCTTGATATAGTAAGGTATTCATTCCTTTAGTGGGAGGAACAGTTATTAAACAGGTAAGTGAGTAGTGACTTAAAGAAAATAATACAGAGTAATATGATAGAGAGCATGCGTAAACATTTGGTAGGAAAATAAAGTGCCAGCTTAAAGAATTTAATATGAAAATATGACGAAAAGAAAGAAGGAAGAAAAAGAAGAGAAAGGTGTATACATTGTACTTGTACCAAACAATATGTAGAATCATTCATACATTTATTCAAAAGTGTATATTAAGCAGCTAAAATATTCAAGATCTACTGTAATTACTGGATAAATAAAACATGATACAAACTCAAGTAGCTCATGTCGTGAGGAGACAGGTATGTAAGATCATGTAATGCTATATGACAATTTCTGTAGTAGCATTAAATGACTATAAAATTTGTATTGGAGACATGAAACAAGTAGTAATTAGTGCAGTCTTGAAACATCATCTTCAAAGTGTGATGAACAAAGTGTTTTCTGTGCTGGATCTTAAAGGAATTAGCACTCAGCACTCTTTTCTCCTTTATAGTTAATGGGCTCATTGTAACAATATACTGCTCATGGAAGTTCCAATGCTTTATGCTTTTTTGTTTGCTTGTTTGTTTTCTGTGCTTTCCTGGCCACACTGTTTTGTCTATTGGTGGAGTTGTGACCCAATATTGTAGCACACTCGTAGGTCACAAATGTTTAGTTCCACCATGGAAACCTAACAAATGTGAACCTTTTTAATGGGAACCTTAAATTTGAAATTAAAGATAACACTGAGTCTATGTCAATAGCAAAGCTAACAAATATTCATCAAAAACTGCTGAGAGCTTTATTTCAAAACGCAGGGACAATTTCAGTCAAAAATAATAGAAGAGACATAAAAGGAGACACAGACATGCAATGGATAAAGAAAATACATTTTTTTTTTCAAGACTACCTGTTGATTCCTGAAATCTAGTTCAATCCTTCAACTTTCTTTTCTTTTTTTCTTTTTTTTTTGGAAGAATTGCATTTTCTTTAACGTATGAGCAAATCTAAATAATTTTGCTAGTGGATTATCACCCAAAGCAGTGGGATATAGCATGTAGCACTGCTCTTTCAACTTTCTTTGGTTTAATTTTTTGAACTTCCATTTGTCTTAGCTGGTTCAAATTAGCATTGTATTGCTTAAAACCAAAAAAACTTCCAGATTAGTTTAAAAATAGAAGAGTGTTCCAGGTAGGAAAGACAGCATAATGAAAGACAAAGGCTAAGAGATTTGCATGAGTTTCATTTGCTCAGGAAACACAATGTCACCATGCTTCTTAGGACAGAATAAGATAAAGCAGTGAGGGGTTACAAATAGTAGATGTGATGTGTCTAAGTTTTGGTGAAAAAGGTAGGAAAAATTATGTAAATTAACAGCACTATTATGATTGCTGCCTAGCTTTTACTCTATGGTTTGCCTTTGAACCATATATTTAAAGTCCTTCAAAACTTTGCTTCATAGAAACACTTTTCTGCTTTTCGCTTCACTCATCTCAGACAGGTTTTCCAAAAAAATTACCAATTTAATAGGAAATGTCTTAACATTAAATTGGCTTCTGGAGAATTAAAAAAGTACTGAATTCCAGAAAGAAGATCAAATGTGTACTGCCCAAAACAATTTCAAAAAGCTGATTAAAAATAAAACAAAATAAAACTTCAGGCCAATATTCATGATGAACAACGATGCAAAAATCTTCAATAAAATACTGGCAAACAGAATGCAACAGCAATTCAAAAAGCTTACTCATCATTATCAAGTAGTCTTCACCCTGGGGATGCAAGGCTGGTTTAACATACGAAAGTCAATAAATGTGATCCATCACATAAACAGAACCAAAGACAAAAACCACATGATTATCTCAATAGATGCAGAAAAGGCCTGTGACAAAATTCAGTAGCCCTTTATGCTAAAAGCCCTCAATAAACTAGGCATCAATGATACATATCACAAAATAATAAAAGCTATTCATGACAAACCCACAGCCAATATCATACTGAAAGGGCAAAAACTGGAAGCATTCCCTTTGAAATCTGGCACTAGACGAGGATGCCCTCTCTCAGCACTCCTATTCAATATAGTATTGGAAGTTCTAGCCAGAACAATCAGGCAAGAAAAAGAAATAAAACGTATTCAAATAGGAAGGGGGGAAGTCAAATTGCCTCTATTCACAGATGACATGGTTTTATATTTAGAAGACCCCATCGTCTCAGCTCAAAATCTCCGGAAACTGATAAGTAATTTCAGCAGTCTCAGGATACAAAATCAACGTGCAGAAATCACAAGCATTCCTATACACCAATAACAGACAAACAGAGAGCCAAATCAAAAGTGAACTCCAATTCACAATTGCTACAAAGAGAATAAAATACCTAGGACTACAACTAACAAAGGATGTAAAGGACCTCTTCAAGGAGAACTACAAACCACTGCTTAGTGAAATAAGAGAGGACACAAACAGATGGAAAAACATCTCATGCTTATGGTTGGGAAGAATCAACATCATGAAAATGGTCATACTGCTCAAAGTAATATGTAGATTCAATGCTATTCCCATCAAGCTACCAATGACCTTATTCACAGAACTGAAAAAACTCATAAAATTACTGAATTTTGGCTGTTTCATTCAATAAGAATGTTGGGAGAGATTTAATTTTACCTATGTCAAAATTGTATTGAGTCAATCCAAGACTATGTTATAAATACAATACTAAGTATGCTTCAAAGTAGAATATATGATATGTATTTAAATCTTCAACAAAGTATATTTTAAGTAATGAAAATCATATGTTCTTGGATATTTTCCTGAACATGACATTGTGAGAAATACCAGGTTTCTGTGACACTTGATCAATTTTTAAGCACAAATGATGGTGCCACACCCAAAACACACGCATACATCCATTAGTATTCCCATTCACTCAATAATCATTACAAAATGAAACTGGACAAAAAGAAAAAGTTAAAGGATGACATTTTATTTAAAGAACAGAGGCAAAGAATAAATGAAGTTGTCTGAGTTGTCCACTATTAAATTAAAAAAAAAATCTAAGTAAAATATTCCTTTACTGCAGTTTTTATGTACTTTGTGAGTCCATTTGCAAATATATATGTATATGTGTGTGTGTATATGTATATATGTATGCATGCATTTTTTCTATATGAGCAACAGAAGAGCAACAAACTTGTCAGTCAAAAAAAAAAAACAAAAAAAAGGGATATCAAATGTACAGAAATCGTTAAGAAGCTGGTTTTGCTGTGATTCTGAAAAATAGTCACAATGAAATAAATGAGGGATATGACTCAAAAGAACTTAAGTTTTAATGTCAGAATGAAGCAGCTGAATGTATTGTTACTGAGATGGCATGAGACTGGCTACGTTGGCAATGCTAAACGCGGTGACGTAGGGATAGACAGCAAATGTACTTTAGTGGTAAAGATCACTTTGTGCAGTCTGATTTTATGAAAAAATGATATTATAGAAATATGTTTAATGTAATTCTCCATTTTAGATTTTCAGTATATAATTCAGTATTGATAATAATTTTATCTCTAGATCTGACAGCAAATCAGCTTTTACTATATGCTAGGCGTTGAACTGAGTGTTTTGCATGTGTAAATTTAATCCTTACCATAACCACATGAGAAGACATTCTCTAAGCTTACAAGTGACAAAATGGTGGTTCTAAAAATGTGAGTAACCTTTTGAAAATTACACAGTAGGTAAGTTATGAAACTGTTCAAAGCCAGATAATCAAACCCCAAGTACTACATTCTTAAGGAATTGCATTGTACTATTATCTGAAAATAAAGTCAAAAAAAAAAAAAATAAAGGGAAACAGATCTAATTGCATATTTTGATGGTTAATTTTAGGTGCCAGTTTGACCAGACTAAAGAATACCTAGAAAGTGGAGAAAACATTATTTCTCGAGGTGATTGTGTTAGTTTTCCAGAGATGAGTGTGAGTCAGTGGACTGGTGGGGAAGTTCTGCAGTCAATATGGGTGAGTGCAGTCCAATCTGCTGGGGGCCTGGATAGGACAAAAAGGCAGAGGAAACAAGAATTCTCCCTTTTTATCTCTCCTGGAGTTGGGACATCCTTCTACTGCCCTTGGACCTCAGATCTCTAGAATCAGTGGCCTTCAGACACTGGAACCTACACCCCCCACCTGGGTTCTCAGACCTTCAGCTTCAGCTACACATTTTACCCCATCAGTTTCTGTGGTTCTGACTTTTTTAGACTTAGATGGAGCCATACTACTAGCATCTCATGATTTTCAGCTTGCAGATGACTTCTCAGCCTCTGTAATCACAAAAGCCAATTCACCTAAAAAAATCCTCTCATGTACTATATTTATGTTTCTATCTATGTATCTATATCTATATCTACATCTATCTATGTCCATATATCCCATTAGCTATCTCTTGAAAAACCTAATACACAATTGAACAGCAGAAATAGAAATAATATTTAAGTAATATGGAATATTCTCCGGCAGTGTATATTAACTTTTGACTGTCACAGACCCATTAGCAAATCTAATTAGATCTAAGAATCATGTCTAAAGAAAATGCACATACATATATATTACAAAAATTGCTTTGTATAGCTTTTGGAAAACAAACAAACAAAAAAGAAACATTTATTAAAATGATAGGCCATAAGAAAAAAAATATAACTTGAAACACATGTGTAAAACACTTAGTACTTTGTGTAAACTGGGAGATTTGTCTATGGAACTGGTTACATTTTTTGTAGTCACTTTGGGCTTTAAGGATTTTAAAATACAGTGTGATCAGAATTAATGAGCCCCAGTTGACAGAGCCATCAATAGCATTATGATATTCTTTTATGTGAGACATGAAAATTCCAAACATCCTGTACTTTACTAAGGTTCTGTCTAGCAAGGGATTACCATGAGACACCTTTATGAGTTGTCTGAAAATTTCTTTGCAAAGGTCAGTTCCCTACAGAATTGATATTGGTAATTCATTCAAAAGCAAAACTACCTCTCCAAAACATTCAACTTTCTGTCTGATTAGAGCTGAGAGGCCATGAAAAGAAAAAAAAAAAAAAAGAGAGAGAGGCTTCTAAATTATCTTTGTTTCTAATACAGACTTATTCAGAGTTTCTTTAAAGGGCATAAGCATCCATACTCTTCAGCATTTTCCAAAATTTCTTGGTGAGGCAAGTTTCCTACCTTGTGAGAATTATAGATTTCTTTTTAAGTTAAAATTGGGCATTTTTAGAGCTTATTATTTGCTTCCCTCTGGCAGCTGCCATATTGCTGTGAACATTACTGCATCTGCCGTCATTTGTGACATACTCTGGTAGGAGGCCTGTCAGGAAATTTGATCTCAGACTCCAACCTAATGCAGATTTAACAATCAGAAGATTCCTAAACCTTAATAAAACATTAAAAACATTCTTGGCAACATGAAGACTGAAAGAGAGCCAGTGGTAAACTCTGAGCTGTCTGTGGCATTCTGTGAGGATCAAGATGAGAGCACTCAGATGATTTTGTAGCTTCAGACATGGTCAAATCCTTGTGTAACTGATTTGTGAAAATATGTATATAGTAAGGGCAAGGTGGCAAATTTACTTAAAATAAGTTCCAGATGAAATTGTAAAACATAGTTGAACTATAGTTCATTCTTTCAAGAGGAATCACAGAAGGAAAAAAATGACAATGTGTGTTTTCTTCCTTATTTGTATCCTTTGCATTATATAAATTTCCATGTCAATTAGTGCATTTCTATGATGTTTCACCTTCAAAAAATTTCTGGGGAAATCACAAGAAGAAGAAAAGGAAATGAATAGAAAAATATTTCGAACTCAGAATGAGGAACCTGAGTCATAGACAAGGACTGAAGAGGAACAGAAATTGATTCTTTACTTGCGTGTTACAAAACATTGTTGTTAGCTGTGTAGAGCAGTGCCATGTCCTCTGAAAATGTGAAAAAGACATACAGTAAAATAGTTTCTTAGCCTTAAATAGGTCAAGTTTATTTATTAATATAATTGTCATTAGCAAATAGCGGGAATTGTGCAACAGATTGTACAATTGTAGCAACCAGTGAGAATTGTATACCTTTAACAAAAGTGTCTTGCTTAGGCATTTATAAATACCTGGAGCACCAATCAGGCTACATGGAACTATCATCTGACATTCTGTATTTGAAAGGGATTATAATTTATCATCTAAAATCTGATCACTGATATTGATTAGGGAAATACTATTCAAGGAATTCATTGCAAAGTCTTATAGAAAAGAAGGCATTTTCAAAAGATAAGGGAATTTGGACTGAAGATATTAATGAAGATATAATGGTCCCTATGTGGATTGTGTTATGACTATTACCTGGATTGTTTTAGCCCATTTATTCCTGTTGCTCCATTTCTATTTTCAACTTCTGATTATGATATGTCTGCCCATGAAGTTTTCCTCTAAGGACAGAATATAATGATCCAATTATTTAAATATTTGATCCCGTGGACAGTTGATTTTCTCATTGAAAAATCATGAATTATAATTCTTTCTATGTAAAATTGGGGGTTATAATTTCTTCCCAAGAATCCCTTACAATTTCAATTGCTACAAAGAAAGAGAGTAAGAAAATGTTTCTACTTTTAGAAGCTTCCAGTCAAATTTGGGAAAATGATTAAGTAAATGAGATATTCTTTATGTTGAGAGGTGCATTGCCAGCCAGCCAGCCAATTAAGACAGTCAGCTAGTCATCTTTCTTTAATGACACTCAGCCTCTGTGACTAAACTAAGTCAATTTAGCCAATTATATTAAACTCTTTTGGTAGATACACGTAGACTTTAGAAATTAGATGTGAAGGCTCTAATTCTCCTCTCCCGCAATCTCTCTACCAGGCGGAGCTACAAGATTAACGCAAGACTCTAGTGAATTTTGTACCAGAAAGCAGGCAAAAATTGTCACACAACTTACTTTTGTGAGTGCAGCAAATTCTCACACACTTCTAAACACTTTGCATGATTTATTCAAGGCAGATGCCATGATATTTTAGCAGCAGAAGCAGCTAACCTTTAGTTGGAATCTCCTTACAGTATTCATTATTATGTAGCAAGAAAACAGAATCAGCTAGAACTTCTATGCCTAGAGCATCAATGCAATTGGTGTAAATTGTCATATTTTTGTTCTAACAAGGGCTGCTGTTCTTGAACAATATATACATCCTGCTCACATATCTAGAACAGCAAAGTCAAAGTTTCCTATCATTTCTTATGGTGAAGCAATTAGCCTCTAGCCATCAGCCTGATAATCATAACAATATTATTGACAATCATTTGGTTGGGAAATCATTTGTTGTAATTCTTGCCTAAATCTCCATCTCTGCAGCTGGTTTGCACGCTGCATTCACTAAGGAGTTGAAATCCTTGAAGTCCAGTGAAGTAGGAGGAAGAGGGTTGAAAAGACCACACTGTGTGCTAACACTGTCCAAATTCACGTGTCCTCTGAGGACATGAGAGGAAAGTGTCTTAATGTTACTGGCTGATCTCTGCTGCATCTCTGTGGTTTGTTTTACACCAGTAGACTCACAAAGCACAAGACACATCTCATAGGGCAGTCACTTTTACCAATCTCAGTGAAGTGGTACATCACTGATTTGCGAACTGAAATTGATTCTTTTGAAAACAACTTAAGAAATACAGGCATTCAGGGAATTAGGTGGATCCAGCTGGAGGGGAATACAATGATACCTAGAGCAAGCCTGAAGTTATCAAAGTTGCTACTATTGCTAACTCCATGGGCAAGTTTCATCAGTGTCAGCCCCTAGGTGGAAAACTGAACAAACTTGATCCTTTGTTATTTCTGCTTAGTATGTCAGAAAAGGACACAGCGAATTGTTGAGAAGCCAGTTACCAGTCTGTAGCATAGTTAGATGTGCTGATACAATAAAACATTCTCTTTTTTCTAGGAATAAACTTCATGTTAGTGCTTCTGCAGCCAATCCCAGGAGTCTAAATGAGTTCCTTGACTAGGGTTCCTGTTCTCCTTCTCTCAGCCCAGCCTGTTGAAGAATGGTCGAAGACAAGGTCATTATCTTCAGCTTCACTGCCAGACATTGTAGGAATACATTCTTGCTTTTCATTCTTACTGTTTTATTTTTTTACTTCACTGAAAGAAGTAAAATAGTTTATTTTATAATAATAAAGAGTGATGGTAAAAGGGGCAATTTTCCTTTTTTTCCACAAATCACCCACACAAACTTGTGGGAAGTGCTTCAGCCATAATTATTTATAATTAAGTACCTTCAATGTATGTTCAATCTTATGCATTTGGAACTTGGATACTGTTCAGCAAAAACTTCAGCTTCCCTCACTTGTCATGTTTTGGGCTAACTTTTGGTGATTCTCCTTTTCTTTATTTTCTTTTCTTTCTTCTTCCTTCCTTCTTTCTTTCTTTTTTTTTTAATTTGTTTGTTTGATTGTTTTTGACAGAGTCACATTCTGTGGCTAGGCTGGAGTGTAGTGGCACAATCTCTGCAAAAAAAAAAAAAAAAGCAAAACAAAGAAGAAAACACTGAAACCTCCACCTCCTGGGTTCAAGCAATTGCCCTGTCTCAGTCTCCTGAGTAGCTGGGATTACAGGTGCACACCACCATGCCTGGCTAATTTTTTGTGTTTTAGTAGAGTCGGGGTTTCACCACGATGGTCAGGCTGGTCTTGAACTCCTGACCTCCAGCAATCCACCAACCTCGGCCTCCCAAAGTGCTGGGATTACAGGTGTGAGCCATTCACCTGGCTGATACTCCTCTCCTAAGTATATTCTCCACTTCATATGACTACTTTGTTCTGACTGTTTCTCTTGGTCCATTCCCTAGTATCTTAAAGTTTAATTCCAAGCAAAACAGAAAGAATACAGGTGTTTTTTGTTTTTTGTTTTTTTTTCCAGCTGGAGTCCCAGCTTCTCTCCCATACCTCTCTCTCCTTCACTGCAACCAATCTTCCAGCAATGGATAAGTAAAACTATAGCATAAAACAGAATTTGTCAAATAACTAACCATTTTTGGATGTGCATTGTTGTGTATACTAAGTGACTTCCCTAAGTAGCACATATTAAGGTCAGCAAGCATACATTTATATTGAAGGCTGCACACTGAAACATTAAAAATTAAATTAAGGTAATATAACAGTGTCATTACACCTTCTATTTTCAATTTTAAATTTGTAATACTATATACTAATGCAAAAATCTCAAGATGTATTATCAATACTTTTTTCAAAACATCACAAATGGTCTTATGAGTTGGGTTAGATTTTCTAGAATGAGGTGTAGTTAAAATGATGTTCTGGCATCCCAAATCTCAGGCTTTAACTGACAACTTGTACTTTCTGTCTCTTCAAGTCCAGCCTCTGTGCTAAAAGAAACCCAATCCCAAATGGGGAGACCACATAGAAAGTAACCAAAACACTATGTTTAAAAGTCCTAGCTGAGCTGCAAGCCAACTGCCATGTGAGCAAGGTATTTTGGATGGCCTACCCTAGTTGAGCTCCCTAATTGATAAGTACATCTCAGCTGACATCACTTACTGTACAAGAATCACTAGACCAAACCCAAATAGCCTAAGAAGAATGAGTGATGGAAAAGTGATTCTTGTTTTAGGTTATTAAGTTTGAAGTTGTTTATTATTTTTTTAGCAATAGATGAACAAACTCTGTGTGTGTGTGTGTGTGTGTGTGTGTGTGTGAGTGTGTTTGTGTGTGTGTGTGTCTTTATTGAAATAGATAAATCAAGGAATTCACACCATTATATGTAGGTGTGTAAATACACACACACACACCCCCAACACACACACACTAATTTTGTGTTCACAGTTTTGAAATGTTTATTTTAGATATCTCACAGGCAACATAATTATGAACACCGACAAGTATCTATGTGAAGTCAGTTAATTACTCCCAGCATAACAAAAGTTGATTTTCAGGCCAATAATGCCCTTTCAATAGCCATGTAATATCATACTACACAAATGTGCTGAAATTGATCTCTGTGCATTTAGATTTTTTTTAACTTTTAAATAAAATGAGAACTGAAAATGTATGTCACATCAGCTGGTTATAAAACTGCAGAAGATAGTAGTGAGATTATATTTTTGGACATTAATGGATACTTTTTTCTCTGGCATTTAATATTTCCTTAATGCTTTTCATAATTGGGTAATTTGAGGGATAGAATTAATTTCAATGGGGGAACAGAAGAGTCAAATTATCAGTCTTTGAAATTCAAACCTCAAGGTGTATATATAAGGTGAAACTTTGAGGATAATATATGATGTATGAAACAAGAGAAGTGAAAAGAAGAGAAAGAGAGAGGAGAGAGCAAGGGAGGAGAGAGACTGGTGCATGTACCAGGGATAAGAGGCTTCTTTCTGT
The DNA here is from genome assembly GCF_001604975.1 of Cebus imitator. Taxonomy (NCBI): domain Eukaryota; kingdom Metazoa; phylum Chordata; class Mammalia; order Primates; family Cebidae; genus Cebus; species Cebus imitator. The sequence continues at coordinate 4,629,332 of NW_016107448.1, forward strand.
GAATCTCAGGTCCTACCAATGAAGGTCCAGAGTAGAATAAAGCATTGATTTGAACATGAAGAATAAAAGAATATTTGTACTCCCCATACCAATGGGACATTCTGGCTTATTGGTAAGATTCCAGAAATTTTCTTTACCCAACTTATGGGAAGAAGTACAGGACACATGAAGGTCAGTGAGCCACAAGAATTCTTATGAGTGCAGTGGTTCTCAAGAGGAGGTGATTTTGCACTACCACCAAGGTAATTGGAGATGTCTAGAGACTTTTGGATTGTAAAGACCTGCAGGGATGAGGTATACTGGGTACATTTCAGGGTTAAGGCTAAGCTTCCTACAATGCAGAAGACAACAAAGAATTATCTGGTCCAAAATGTCAATAGTGTCAAGCCAGAAAAGTCTTTCACCACTCAATGTGATGCAAATAATGGAGGAATTTATTTCATCGCCAATGAAATTAACCTTAAGTTAATGAAGAGTTTTGCATAATTCAACTTACTCTTTCGGCTCCCTAGTGGATTGAGAGCAATACATTTTTAAATACTGTATCTAAAAAGTTAGGAAAACACTGAGAGAAAGGCAAATCTTCAAAGATCTTTTGTTTTCAAACATGGGAGAATACACCACCATATTGTGTGAACAGCACTTGAAAACCAGGTGAAATGATGTTCAACAATTGACAATGTGCAGCATAAAAGATCTAATGTCGGCTGGGCACGGAGGCTCACGTCTGTAATCCTAGCATTTTGGGAAGCTAAAATGGGTGGATCACGAGGTGAGGAGTTCGAGACCAGCCTGACCAATATAGCAAAACCCTGTCTCTACTAAAAATACAAAAATATACTGGGTATGGTGGCATGTACCTGTAGTCCCAGCTACTCAGGAGGCAGAGGCAGAAGAATCGCTTGAATCCAGGAAGTGGAATTGCAGTGGGCTCAGATCTCGCCACTGCACTCCTGCCTGGGTAACAGAGTAAGATTCCATCTCAAATAAAAAGATCTAATGTCAGGATTTCCTGACCCCTTCTTCCACTGGCTGGTGTATTATGTAAGGCCCTCATATTAGACTGTGACCTAAAATATAAGAATAGAGTTTAAATGAAGTTTTACCTGAACTCAAGCTTTAATGGTCAGCAAAATAAGAACACAGCTAAATGTAAGTTCAATTTTAGAAAAAGAAAAATTTCTAGCACCTCTGAATTTGCAGAATCTATATCATATCTGCTTCTAAACTATAATCTTTAGGTGAAGAAGAAAGTTATCAGCTGCACCAGCATGGGCTATATCTTTCACTTTCTTGAAAGCAAAGTGAAGTATAGTAATAATGAAACATTAATATTTTTATAATATGAAATCTGAGTCATTATTAAGCATGAAAAATACTCCATGATTAAAAATGCCAAAAATATGAAACTAGAAGTATAGTGTTATTAATATTAATTAATTGTGTAATATTAGATTAAAATGTTTCATAATTATTTTTCATTTTGCAAACATGTTTATATATTTGTTTTTGTCATAAATTGTTTATGTATTGTGCCCCGTGTAAAATGAGAAAGAATGGTTATAGATGGCTTTCAATTAACTGAACCATACTTTACAAACATCCATATATTTCTAATAGAAAGAATTTGCAAAGATATATGACTTTCTCTATTTAATGGAGGACAGAGATCAGAGTATCTATAAGCTTATAGTTAAAGGTAGAATAAAAAGGAAAGTCAGTTCAGAAAAGAGTCAAAAACTTTTGAAAAGGTAAGTCTATAAAAGCATTAGTTTTCATCCTTCCACCTCTCCTACTCACAGAAAAATTCTGAGTTGTTGGAAAGGAAAAAGAATAGAAAGTTGCAACCTGAGAGGATTTTTTTCAGAGTTCAAATTGCTGAATAAAGCAGCTCTAAGTGATGGTAAGGTTTAGGTTATGTTTTTGTGTGGGTGAGTTGCTGAAAAAAAGTGAAGACAAAATGTTTCAGAGAGGGAAAGGTCAAGGAGAGCCAACTGATACATGCCTATATTTACAAAATGACAATTAATTGTGACTTCATTACTCCATGTCCATTAAAAATGCAATATACATTTTTCTTAAAATGATGTACATGAATTTGTTCAGTTGAATTATGTTCCTTCTTTCAGAGAAGGAAAACTATATCATATAACCTTGTGTTCTTTCTCTCTTTTACTACTGCAATTTAAAGAAAATCCTAGAAAGTAAATGAGTAAGAAAGAGGAAAAGAGTAGGAGAGGGAGAAGAAGAAAAAGAGAAAGAAAAGGAAGAAGAAGAGGAAGAAGAAGAAGAAGTTGCATAGGAATAATATCTTTGCTAACATCTCTTCTCATGAATTCAGAGAAGATTTAAGTAATGGGTTGTGATTTTTTTTTCTTTCTGAGCCTGAGCACAACAGTCACAATTTCTTCCCCAGTTGGTACCCCAAAAAATCATTACCAATTTACTGAAAGTGGCAAGTGAGATAAATGTATTTTCTAGTTTCATTATAGATGGATCAATTGTATTTCCTCCTGAGAAATTACTAAACAAAAGCTGATACATAACTGTAATTATTAGCATACCAGTTCATATTTTCCTCCCTACAGGTTATCAATGTATATGAGTTCTTTCGCATATTGAACAAATATATGTTAAATACACCATGTTATATCCTTGAGATTCAAAGAAAATTGTTCTGGTCACTGAAGAACTTGAAAATCAGCATAAACCAGAAAATGGTGAGAAAGATAGAGAAAAAGTGATTGAAGAAACATGAAAACGGTAGATGAGGGAGAATTGCTAAGAGAGGAGATAGACAGGTAAGAAAACAGAATGTTACACTTGAACTTAACTAGATTTCCATAAGTTAGACAGCACAGCAATGACAGTGGAAATAATAGACAATGCAGAGACAAGGAGATGGGAGATAAGGGAGAAGCTGTGTAAGTGAAAATCATTGCAATTTCAACAAAAGTAGAGAGCTTTCTTATTGCTATTACATTACACTGTGATATCTTCAATTCCTAAAATAGTGCTTGGTACTATTCTATGTGTTCCATAATACTTCCTGACTGAAATTATAACTCCCAGTATTCTCCTGTTCTAAAGTGTTTTCAAGGTTCAATAGAGATAAGAATATTTAAAAAATGGCTTTTCTTTGTTCATGTAGTTTTACATAATGAATTTAACATTATCTTTTACACTGGGAAACATTAAAATACGTATGAATCTTAAGATGTTAGTTATGCAGAACTTTCATTATAATTAAATAACATTGTCAAGTTGTTGGAGAAGAAATTTACTTTGCTTGAGGCCTGGCTTAGCTCTGTCTCTGTATGCTGGTGCTGGGTAGACAAGCACATTTTTAAAGCTATTTTATAGTGTTCTTCAGAATCGAGCAATACCCTGGGGAGCTGTCAAAGCATTGTCTGAGGTGATTTCATATGTTTGTGCTTATAATTGTGAAAATGTAACTGCAGTTGCACAACGTGAATTTGTGCTGGGACAGGTCTGCATAGTGTTACATCTCCTCCAACAACACCCTACTATCCAGAAGCAAGAGAAGAGGGGTTGGATGTGTGAGTTATCTCTGCTGGGATTATTGCTTTGGGCAATAAGGAAAGTTACTTGAGTAAAGACAGTAATACTAAGGATAGCACTGCAATAGCAAACTAGGCAAACATCAATGAGAAAAAAGATGGAAATCAAAATATTTGAAGAGTCCAGAGTATAGAGTAATGCAATACCACCTTTCCAGTGACTTTCAGCTGAGTACATTGAGAGGAAAATGTTCTCAGTTTAAGAGAAACTGATTATCCAATTCATACCACCTCATCTAGGAGAGCCTACATCTAAAGACTTGTGCAAGCTGGCAGCTAGGAATGGGATGGGAGGAGAGCAACAACTTCAAATCAAGGTGGTCAATTTAAAGAAACATCCCAACTCTCCATGGAATTGGCCAAGGCCTTTTTTTTCATACTGTGCCACAATTCAACTCTCCCTTTGCCCAATCCTACTTTACTCATGTACAAAATGTTGAGCCTAATGACACTCTCCGATACTACTTCTCTCAAAAATATTTATTTATGCTTATTCCATCTCAAAGTTTATTTTCTGAAGAATCTGAACTGATACATTTGGTGCCAAGAATTATCTAATGAATGGTCTCTAAGAATATTTTAGGGACAGGATGGTGATAAAGACCTCATCACTGATAGTAGGTGGATTTCTAATAATGCCTGGCATTCTATTGCAGTGCAATTGTTAAAACATATACTGGTGGACTTCCACCAAGATGGCCTATAGGAATAGCTCCAGAGTGCAGTTCCCAGTGAGAGAGACACTGAAGACGAATGAACCAACCGAGGTACCAGGTTCATTTCAATGGGACTGGTTGGACAGTGGGTATAGCCCAAGGAAGGTGAACCGAGGCAGGGTGGGGCACTGTCCTACCCAGGAAGTGAAACAGGATGGAGGATTGGAGGCTTTACCCCCTCAGCACTCTGGTTCAGATACTGTGCTTCTCCCATGGCTGCTGCAGCCTACAGTCCAGGAGAAAGTCGCTGGGCTGAAAATTGCCACAAGTTACCAATATAGATCTGAGCAACCGCTCCGGTCGGGCTAGCACCACCAGTTGCCTGCACAGATCTGGGTGGAAGTTTTGACTAGTGCAAAGAGCACCTGCAGGATGAATCTACCCGCCCACCAGGAAGAGGGAGAGCTGAAAATGGGAAACAGGTGATAAGGCTTGGCAGGTCCCAACCCACAAAACCCAGCAAACTGAAGCCCTCTCGCATGAGAGTTTTGCAGCCAGCACATCAGTCTGACTTTGACCTAGGATGATGGAGCTCAGTGAGGGGAAGGGTGTCTGCCATTGAAAAGGCGGGTCTAATCTCACCTGTGTAAACAAAAGCCAGAGAAAGCATAATCGTAGCCAGGCTGAGTTCGAAGCATCCCAGCAGCGCCTCTGTAGGCAGACAAGGGACAGATTCCCTCTTCAAGCAGCTTCCTGACCCCTGAATAACCAAAATATGCCTCATATAGGAAAGCTCAGGCTGACACCTGGTGGGCACCTTTCTGGGACAAAGCTACCAGAGGAAAGATCAGGCAACAATCCTCACTGTGCCACACCCACCACAGGTGATTCCCAGGTAAGCAAGATTGAAGTAGACTTCCAGCAGTCTGACAGCAGAGGGGCCTGACTGTTAGAAGGAAAACTAAAAACCAAAAAATAAATAAATAAATAAAAAATAGCTTCAACATCAACAGAAAGGATGTCCGCTCAGAGACCCCATCTGAAATCAAGAACTTCTATGATCAAAGGTAGAGAAATCCACGAAGATGAGAAGAAACCAGCACAAAAAGGATGAAATCATCAAAGACCAAAATGCCTCTCCACCTCCAAGGGGCAACAACTGCTCATCAGAAAGGAATAAAAACTGGATGGAGAATGAGTTAGACTAATTGACAGAAGCAGAATTCAGAAGGTGGGTAATAAACTTCTCTGAGCTAAAGGAACATGTTCTAACCCAATACAAAGAAACTAAAAACTTTGAAAAAACATTAGACAAAATGCTAACTAGAACAATCAGCTTAGGGAAGAACATAAATGACTTGATAGACTCGAAAAACACTGCATGGGAACTTTGTGAAGCATACACATGTATCAATAGCCGAATTGATGAATCAGAAGAAAGGATGTCAGAGATTGAAGATCACCTCAATGAAATAAAATGAGAAGGAAAGATTAGAGGAAAATGAGTGAAAAGAAATGAACAAAGCCTCCAAGAAATATGTAATTATATGAAAAGACCTAATCTACTTTTGATAGGTGTACCTGAATATGATGGAGAGAATGAATCCAAGCTGGAAAACACTCCTCAGGATATTATCCAGGAGAGCTTCTCCAACATAGCAAGCCAGGCCAACATTCAAATCCAGGAAATAGAGAGAACACCACAAAGATACTCCTCACGAAGAGCAACTCCAAGGCACATAATCATCAGTTTCACCAGGACTGAAATGAAGGAAAAAATGCTAAGGCCAGGGAGAAAGGTTGGGGCACCCACAAAGGGCAGCCCATCAGACTCACAGTGGATCTCTTGGCAGAAATCCTAAAAGCCAGAAGAGAGTGGGGGCCAATATTCAATATTGTTAAAGTAAAGAAAGAACTTTCAACCTAGAATGTCATATCCAGCCAAACTAAGCTTCATAAGTGAAAGAGAAAGAAAATCCTTTATGGACAAGTAAATGCTGACAGATTTTGTGGCAACCAGACCTACCTTATAAGAGCTCCTGAAGGAATCACTAAAGATGGAACAGAACAACCAGCACAAGAATGGAAATCATAATAAACCGTCTTTCAGACCACAGGGCAATCAAATTAGATCTCAGGATTAAGAAACTCAGTCAAAACCACACAACTACATTAAAACTGAACAACTGGCTTCTGAATGAGGACTGGATAAAAAATGAGATGAAGGCAGAAATATTTTCTTCAAAACCAATGAGAATGAAGATACAATATACCAGAATCTCCAGGACACATTTAAAACAGCGTCTAGAGGGAAATTTATAGCGATAAATGCCCACCAGAGAAGGGAGGAAAGATCTAAAATTGACACTCTATCCTCAAAATGGAAAGAGCTAGAGGGGAAAGATCAAAAAAACTCAAAAGCTAGCAAAAGACAAGAAATAACTAAGATCAAAGCAGAACTGAAGGAGATAGAGACACAGAAAACCCTTCAAAAAATCAATAAATACAGGGTCTGGTTTTTGAAAAGATCAACAAATAGACAGATTGCTAGCCAGACTAATAAAAAAGAAATGAGAGAAGAATCAAATAGATGCAATGAAAAATGATAAAGGGGATATCACCACCGATTTCACAGAAATACAAACTACTATCAGATATTACTACAAGCACCTTTTGCACATAAACTGGTAAATCTGGAAGAAATTGATAAATTTCTGGACACTTGCACCCTCCCAAGAAGGAACCAGCAAGAAGTTGAAACCCTGAATAGACCAATAACAAGATCTGAAGTTGAGGCAGTAATTAGTAGCCTACCAACCAAAAAGTCCCTGCCCAGATGGGTCACAGCCGAATTCTACCAGATGTACAAAGAGGAGCTGGTACCATTCATTCTGAAACTATGCCAAACAATACAAAAAGAGAGAATCCTCCCTAACCCATCTTATGAGATCAACATCATCCTGATATCAAAACCTGGCAGAGACACAACTAAAATAGAAAACTTCAGGCCAATATCCATGATGAACATAGATGCAAAAATCTTCAATAAGATGCTGGCCAACCAAATGCAACAGCACATGAAAAAACTTATCCATCATGATCAAGTAGGCTTCATCCTGGGGATGCAAGACTGGTTCAACATATGCAAATCTAAAAACATAATCCATCACATAAACAGAACCAAAGACAAAAACCACATGATTATCTCAATAGATGCAGAGGAGGCCTTCAACAAAATTCAACAGCCCTTTATGCTAAAAACCTTCAATAAACTAGATATTGATGCAGTATATCTCAAAATAATAAAAGTGATTTATGACAAACCCACAATGAATATAATACTGAACAGGCAAACCTGGAAGCATTCCCTTTGAAAACTGTCACTAGACAAGTTTGCCCTCTCTTACCACTGCTATACAATATAGTATTGGAAGTTCTAGCCAGAGCAATCAGGCAAGAAAAAGAAATAAGTGGTATTCAATTAGGAAAACAGGAAGTCAAGTTGTCTCTATTTGCAGACAACATGATTATATATTTAGAAGACCCGAAATTCTCTGCCGAAAATCTCCTTAAGCTAATAAGCAACTTCAGTGAAGTCTCAGGATACAAAATCAATGTGCAGAAATCACAAGCATTTCTATACACCAGTAATAGACAAACAAAGTCAAATCATGAGTGAACTCTCATTCACAATTGCTACAAAGAGAATAAAATAACTAGGAATACAACTAACAAAGGAAACGGGGACCTCTTCAAGGAGAACTACAAACCACTGCTCAAGGAAATAGAGAGGACACAAACAGATGAAAAAACATTCTATGCTCATGGTTAGGAAGAATCAACATCATGAAAATGGCCATATTGCCCAAAGTAATTTATAGATTCAATGCTATTCCATCAAGCTACCACTGAGCTTCTTCACAGAACTGGAAAAAAAACGACTTTAAACATCATACGTCATATGGAACCAAAAGACCCCCCGCATAGCAAGACAAGTTTAGGCAAAAAGAACAAATCTGGAGGTGTCACGCTACCTGACTTCAAACTATACTACAAGCCTACAGTAATCAAAAGAGCATGATACTGGTACCAAAACAGAGACATACACCAATGGAACAGAACAGAGGCCTCAGAAGCAACCCCACACATCTGCAACAACCTAATCTTTGACAAATTTGACAAAAACAAGTAATGGAGAAAGGATTCCCTGTTTAATAAATGGCGTTGGGAAAACTGGCTAGCCATGTGCAGAAAGCAGAAACTGAACCCTTTCATTACACCATACACTAAAATTGAATCCAGATAGAATAAAGATTTGAACATAAGACCTAACACCCTAAAAACCCTAGAAGAAAAGCTAAGCAATACCATTCAGGACATAGGCACAGGCAAGGACTTCATGACTAAAACACCAAAAGCATTGGCAACAAAAGCAAAAATAGACAAATGTGATCTAATTAAACTTAAGAGCTTCTGCACAGCAAAAGAAACAATTATTAGAGTGCACTGGCAACCAACAGAAGGGGAAAAACTTTTTGCAATCTACCCATCTGACAAAGGGCTAATGCCCAGAATCTACAAAGAACTAAAAGAGTTTTACAAGAAAAAAAAAAAAATTCAAAAGTAGGCAAAGGATATGGACACTTTCCAAAAGAAGACATTTATGCTGCCATGAAATATATGAAAAAATGCTCATCATCACTGATTATTAGAGAAATGCAAATCGAAACCACATTGAGATATCATCTCACGTCAGTTACAATGGTTATCATTAAAAAGTCTGGAAAGAATAGATGCTGGAGAGGATGTGGAGAAATAGAAACACTTTTACATTGTTGTTGGGAGTATATATTAGTTCAACCACTGTGGAAGACAGTGTGGTGATTCCTCAAGGACCTACAAATAGAAATACCATTTGACCCAGCAACCCCATTACTAGGTATATACCCAAAGGATTTTAAATCATTCTTTTATAAAGACGCATGCACATGTATGTTCAATGTGGTATTGTTTACAATAGCAAAGACCTGAAACCAACCCAAATGCCCATCAATGATAGACTGCACAAAGAAAATGTGTCACATATACACCATGGAATACTATGCAGCCATAAAAAATGATGAGTTCGTGTCCTTTGTAGGGACATGAATGAATCTGGAAACTACCATTCTCAGCAAACTGACACAAGAACAGAAAACCAAAGACTGCATGTTCTCACTTGTAGGCAGGTGTTGAACAATGAGAACTCATGGGCACTGAGAGGGGAACCTCACACACTGGGGTCTGTTGGGGATGGGGGTTAGGGGAAGGATGGTGGGGGATTGGGAGGTTGGGGAGGGATAACCCTGGAAGAAATGCCTAATGTAGGTGAGGTGGGGATGAAGACAGCAAACCACCATGGCATGTGTATACGTATGCACTAATCCTGCAAGGTCTGCACATGAACCCCAGAACTAAAAGTACAATAATAAAAAAAAAATTACTGGTAGAAAATTGACACTAGTAAAATGCATTGTAATTATTGCAGTATCTTAAGCTAAGATATCTAAGAAGAAGTAATTATAACGAAAATGGAATCAGATAGCTAGGTTCAGTGCCATTGATACTTTTGAGGATGAAAATGAAACTCTGGGGGCAATTATTCATCACTTAGAGTTGCTTTAGCAGTACTGGCTAAAAGTCAAAGTGACTCCTTGGCAGAATACAAAGAAAAACTCACCTCCTGCAGTCAAGAGGAAAATTATAGGTGTTTCAGAGTTCCAGAGAAAGCTGAATTATCAATCTCAGCCAGTCTGGGCTGCCAAGGTTAGGGCTCTTGTTGAGAAGGAGTGGGACACTGAGACTTAAGATGTGGATATCTGACTTAACATTGTTGGAAATCTTGAAATTTCATGTCCCGCTGAACCCACTGAGTACGCACAAATAGTTCCTCCATTTCTCTTCACGGCTAGCATTTCTCTCTTGCTTGGATGTTTTGCAAACACATCAGGCTCTACCCTCATTTTCTATCTTGAGCACTAGATTTTAGCTTTGGTCATATTACACGATTCAGTGAAAAAAAGGGTTAAGCCTTCTAAGAAAGTAAAGGACCTCTATTCCAAAAGAGCTCCAGGACCTAGTCCACTCATTTTGGAAACAGCTTGTAAAGTATGTATGCGTATTTCCAATAGCTATAAGAAAGCTGTTGGAAAGTAACGATAGGAAGGGAAAAGCATATTGGCTCCTAGTATACAGGTAGAAAGATCTTTGGAATCCCTGTTAACACTGCTAAATGTATCTTGGAAATTTGTAGGAAGCAATTCACCGTATTAAGTGCAGTGGATATTCCACTGACTACATTGACAGACAGTGAAAAAAGGGGCCAAAAGTCTTAAAAAAGTAGGCAGGCTACAGTAGCTATACTTTGTGAGGCCTGAAAACCCAACAACTAATTATGCTTCACAGAAGAGCCCAGAAGACATCCCATTTTATAAAGCAATAAACCAGGCCAGGCACGGTACCTCACACTTACAATCCCAGCATTTTGAGAGGCAGAGGCTGGCAGATCCCTTGAGCCCAGGAGCTCAAGAACTGCCTGGTCAACATAATAAAACCCTGAAACCTACCAAAAATATGAAAATTAACCAGACATGGTGGTGTGCATATGTAATCACAAGTACTTGGGAGTCTGAGGTAGAAGTGCCCCTTGAGCCGGGGGATAGAGGCTGCAGTGAACCATGATCACATCACTGGACTCCAGCCTGGGTCGCAGAGCAAGAGGCTGTCTCAGAAAAATAGATAAATAAATAAACAAATAAAATAACATATGCTGGTGAGAGTTAAATCTTAGATATCTTTGCGAAGTTCAAGGATGAGTATGGCTCATAGGTTAGTCTAATGGTAGGAAAGAGAACAGAGGTTGCTGAAGGCAATAGTGATGATAAACCTCAATATCATAGAAACCCAATGTCAGAGCAACACTGTCAGGAATAAGAAGAGCATGCTTTCATAGCGGGCAGCAAGATCGGACGGACAGCTAGAAGGACTTCATCTGCAGATAGCTATTGGAATGTAAGAGAGACTCTACATCCATAGGAGCAAGAGAGACAGGCAGACTATAAGGGCATCGGTTAATCCCTCAAATCAAAATAAAAAGATTGGATGATAAGAAAACTGATGCAACTATCTAATAAAAACTCACAATACTTTGCCTAGCTCCTGAACTGGAAGCAGTATTTAGACCTGAAATCCAATGAAGAAAGAAGCAGCTAGAACCTCTGGAGGGTGGATCCTGTGACAGTGCAGCTCATGTATAATACCTCTCCTGACAGCAACAGAGACCAACACTGAGTCCATCAGATGACATTATCCCTCAAGCAGATCAATAATTCATTTAAATGGGACCCCTTGCAACTGGAAAAGACATCAATTAATGGTAAGTAAGATTTACAGATATATTGATTGTGGGTTTATGTTTACCTTTTCAACTCCACCAGCAACACTATCCATCTCAGTGATTGATGCCCCAGCCTGGGATCAACATCTCCTTCCACTAAGAAACACAATTAAAGACAAAGTATGTCATGAGATCCAGTGATCCTACAGTATATGCTATCAATCAGAAGCTGCTGCAGGCCTTATAGTGCAATAGGATATGGGATGGCCTCTTTAAAGTAAAGTTGAGTATTCAGGTACTCTGCAAGATGAGATGTCATCTTTCAGGGGAAGGGAGAAATGTATAAATTTATAAATATATACGTATCAATTTATAAATTATATATGTATAAATTTATTTATAAATTTATAAATTAATGTGCATCTCCATATGTATAGCTGTAGATATAGATAGATATATCTCAATGATAATTATATGTTGCTGTGTTCCAGTAGATAGACTACTTAGTTCAAGGAACCAAGGCATGAAAATAACAGTGAGGATGATACTCTTCATCAACGTTAGTGGTCCACTTGGAGAAAGTTGCATCTTATTTGTACAACTCTGGGCTACTTGAATTTAGAGATCAAAATCTTCAGATATAGGTATTTGTTGTAGCAGAAAATTATTTTACAAGAACTCTGACCAAGAGTCTTAATTGACTGTAGCCCAGTTACTTTTGGATCCTTATTCCACTCTGACGTGCTCTACCAATGTTCTGTAGATTCCTCATTTGATTTGTTGATACCTTTGTTGTTACTCCATCTCAGCTTAACTCCCTTGCACAATCCTACTATTTTCAGCCACCTTCAGTTGATCCTGGGAGCACCCCTTAATAAACTTCCCACACACAAATTTTCATCTCAGAAAATTTTTCCTTGGAACTGAAAGTACAGCAGATAACCCAAAAGTAGATTAATCAAATAGATGCTAGATAATTACCTTACTTCTTCTAATCTAAATTATATTAATTTTAAAAGGAAACATTTTATATAATATTAAAACATATTTAGTTAAATAGTGATAAAATGCAATATTTTCACTTACAAGGTTTATTTTATGAGCTTTTTCAGATTAATTTAGACATATGTTTATCATATCAATTATTGAGTGTGCATTTAAAAAACTCTAAATGATATAATTGATTAACCTATCATTGATTAAGCTATATTTAAAATATGTTTTCATTCAGGATCTGAGTCTTCTGATTCAATAGCTGGCACAACCACCATTGCTCATGTTTTCTTGCATAATATTCTCCTCCATGCTATGAACAGCCTAGCAGAGACAGCATTTCTCAAAGGATGCTGTGTTGCTTTCCCTGAGATTTCCTTACAAGCCACTAACACTCATACTGAAGATTTTGGTGCCAGATATTTTTCTTTTACAACCCATTTCATTTCTGAGGAAAGAGATGCTCAGCAAAAGTAGCTGATATATAAAATTCCCAGAACAAGAAAGTATGTAAGTAAAAATATTTTTTTAAAAAAAATATATCACAGGTGCTTAGGGATAACATATCTGTGGTACTTAGAGAGAACCACTGTGAATACTTAGAGGGAACCACTTTGCTGGGTTAATGTCTACCAATCATTTGTAGTAATTACAGATAACTACTTAAATCTGAATTTTTGTGACCAGTTACTTCTTAGGGAATGTTCTGCTTCATGAAGGGTACCTAGGTTGATACATCTAAATTAAATAGAGATTTTTTTTTCTGTTCTTTTCCCTTCATACTCATCTTTCTGTCATAATTATAGAGGGTAGAAGGGAGTTTAAATCCAGCTAAAGATTCACTCAAGGCAAATTTGGAATGTAAAGACATATAGTGTAGCAATCCAAACCAAAATACACGCCAAGATAGGTTCATGCAAAGTCAATCAACAGCATGGCTATTTATTAAGGTTAGTAAAGAAAAGAGGAGAAATGTCAGAAGGGGTTTAATACATGTCACCAAGCCGGGTACAAGACAGACAATTTCAAAGTCAGGATTCCAGGACCTGTAGAGGTTTCAACTAGCCACAGGGAGCCTTGACACTGCTATAGAAAAGAAAACTTGCTAAACAAGAGCCAGAGTAGATGGGGAGGCTTTTCAGGAAAGATAAGGCAGAAACATTTCCTGAAACATGATGTTGAACAGAACATCCTTTAACTTTCGGCATTCTAGGCAGCCCTCACAATGCCCACTCTTCCTCTGAGGTGTCAGAGGTTTCCGACAGGGAGATTAATAATGACTATAAAACAAACACTATTGCTACTAATGCTGAAAGTGTTAACGATATTGCAGGTTAAGCAATACGCAACCATGGCAACTAGGAAATTTGCCTCCAGATGCCTGCAGAACTGTGAGTGCTTTGATGGACTAGAGAATCTTCTCAGTTCAGAGGGATTCACAGTCCCTTATTTTTTCGTTTAATAAGTATCAATTTGGCACACATAATTTGCCACACATTTTCCAGATGCTGATGTTAAAATGTAAAAAAATAGACAAGATTTGGATTTTTGCATAGAACCATGTCTTCAGCATTAACTATTCACCAAAAAAATCAACTTTGTGCGTACTATTAAATTTTGTGCATGAACAATAATTTACTTCTGTAAATTATGTAGGGTATTAATTATTACAAAATCCCTGTAACATGTTTTGGAATTATTTTATACTGTTCAGTTGAATTCGATGTGCATTTACTTTCTTTCCCAGGAGGTTTATGAGTTGTTTGAGAGCAAACTCTGTAACTTACTCTTGTTTTTGTCTCTCACCAAACAAGTAAGAATTAAAAATTTATTAGCAAGTAATTGATAATGAAAAAAAGGCAAACAGATTTCAGCAAATGTAAAGTTAGGGAATATTACTTAGTAGTAATTTGCACTGAAATGCTAAGGGGAAAAATGCCTAATCATATATTTCTTGTGATTTGGTGTATGCAAATCCATTTTAAATATGTCAACAATTATTACACATAACTCATTTGTACATAACAGTTTTTTGTGTTCTACAGATGATCCACTCATACTGATGACATTCTAGTTTAATCAAATTGAAAAACAGATGGTTTGAAATGTATTTCATTAATAATCCATTTCAAATTGAGACTCGTGTGCATATTTCCTCTATTTTATTCAACTTATTTTATAATTAGACACACGTATTTATTTGACAAATATTAGAAAAAATAGGTACAATTTTATTGACATTATTTTTAATATCAGGTTTCATTAAAAGCTTTTGTAATGTTCTTTGACATTTTCTTGCCCAACAAGGAAAAAATCATGAGGCCAAAGATTGTTCCTTTAAAGTAGAAAACATCTCTCAGTTCATAAGTTTCTTTTCCCTGGAGGCTTTTCCCTGGTGCTTTATTATCAAGGGCTCCAGATTAAAACCAGATACCTGGAGGACAAAAACATACCTGTATTCCTCTTGTATGTTCTCACTACTCTAGAGCAATATTTCTTTCTGAAGAGAAGCTCAAGAAATATTGTTTGTTCACAACTTAATCCAATTTATTTTTAGTAATTTAGAGATGAAAGGGAGTTGTATAGATGCTTCCAATTGTTAGTATCAGAAGTTTCCTAAGGAAAGAAGGAAGACAAACAGATTGCATGCATGTGCACATTATGTGAAGACATTTGTGTAAATGACATGTTACTTCACTTGTATTTCAAAATGAATGGCTTCTTCTACAAATGTTTTCTCTAGAGAATTTATTTTGTAAGACAAAAAATATGGAAGAAAAACTACTAGTAGTTATCAAAAAAATCATGCTACATTTATCTATTTTATTTTTAAGACATAATTTTAAAAATGTTTTCCTCTTGTGTGGTTTTGTATTCACCTGTGTGTAGTTATGAAGCTAGCAATAGGCTGCTAGCACGAGGTGAATATCAGGGTTTAGAAATATAATTAGCTTTTACTTCTCAGGAAAGCAATGTGACTTCCATATATTTATTTGCTGACTAATTCAGCACCCTTTTAGTTTAATTTTTTTTTATTTTTAATCCATACTTTGAATTAACTTGCTTTGTAGATGCTTTTCTTTATTAAAATACTAGGAGTCCTTGAATGAATTCTAATATTGAGTAGTCTGAAAGATCATCACTTTAAGCATCTGGCATTCTTAAGTAGAAATGTATTGATCAGGCAACACCCCGTACATAATCATAATGTTCTAAGGAAAAGGCCTTTCTTTGGCAGATATGGAGATGGATGAGAAAACATCCACTCTTAAAGTTCTTTAAATGCCTATCCATGAGAAAGGCTTCAATAACTAAAGAAATCTGTAAGTTTGTGTAAGCATGGTAAAATCTATCTTTATTTAAAATGCAATTGTCCATATAAAGAGGTAAGGAGCTCCACCTACCTACCTGTCACAAAATTTTTGCCTTTCCTGAGACTAGAAAGTACTCTTGCCTTTAGTACACACTAAATAATTGACATGCTTTTAGAAAGACCTTTTCATGCAGGCTGTGCATGTCTGGGTGTCTATATAAAATACACGGCATGTCAAAATTAGGATAATTCTAGGAGTCTTTAAAAAGTGATTCTTTAGAAAGGTGTGGTTGGGTATAAATGAACCCAAGGGTTTAAGGTTGGATGTAAGAAAGAGCACAATAATCAGGGGTAGAGAATGCAGAGTGGTGGTCCCTAGAAACTTGAAAGAGAGTGTCCAGTAAAGCAGAAA
Source organism: Cebus imitator (assembly GCF_001604975.1). NCBI lineage: Eukaryota > Metazoa > Chordata > Mammalia > Primates > Cebidae > Cebus > Cebus imitator. The sequence goes on from NW_016107448.1 coordinate 4,645,662, forward strand.
GCTTTGAGAGGGGTAGTTACCTTCAGGGGAGAGACATAGTCAGCGGAGGCATACCCTCAAAGAGGGGGCTAGTGGAGCAAATACCATGATCTCACTTTTTGCTTTCCCATCTATCTCTGGGTGTACCATTGATCCAAGCTAATGTAAAGACAGAAGGCAGGGGATTTGTATCATCTGTGCTGGCCATTCTTTCAGTGAAGTGAGCAGGAGATAATGAAGAAATGTGGAGAGTTGATGTGAAAAGAGACTCAGATGATGTATAGAACATATGGAAACCAGTGAGGGCAAACTGGAATATTTTAACAGCTTCAGATTTAATGCCTATATAGGCCTTGCTTGTTTTTGTGGCATCAAAACCTAGCAATGGATTATCCAGGTGAAAGAATGGGTTTCCTATAGTTGGTAGAGGGTAGTCTTGAGTGATTACATAGGTGAAAGAGGAATACTACTAGGAACCTGCTAGAACATTTCTATTTCCCTAAAAGAGAAATTGGAAATGAAAGAATATAACTGTGTATAATGTGCCACAGTGAGCATACCACTGCATATGTAGACCTCACTGTTTAAAGTTAAATGAAATATCAGAAAGAAACTTTAATTTATAATCTATGGTAGCAAATTAAACGAAGCAGTCATGTTTTAAAAATTATGAAATAAAATAAGTGCTATTAAGTTGAATATGAATTAAAAAACAAGGTTAGCTTTTAATTTTGAATGCTTACCAAAGAAAAATCACCAGTTTACTTTTGTTCTCAGGTTTTTGTGTGCATGAAAGTATTTAGACTTTATTCCAAAATTTTAGGTGTCCTAATTATACTTTGGATAAGTTCATGTAGAGAATGGCCTCTAGACTTTTTTCAACAACATTCACCCCTAAACCCTTCTCTTAGAAAAATTGCAGAGATATCTAATAATTTGTGTTACATAAATCTTGTCCTAGAGTCTCCCAGCCCCAATTTTGGGAACTTTCTTTTTTGTTGTTGTTGTTAGGAAATGTTTTATTTTTATTTTTTTTCCATTTATTTCATTGCATTTTAGGTTTTGGGGTACATGTGAAGAACATGCAAGATTGTTGCATAGGTACACACGTGGCAGTGTGATTTGCTCCCTTACTCCCCATCACCTGTATCTGGCATCTCTCCCCTTACTATCTCTCCCCAACTCCCGACCCCCCACCGTCCCTCCCCTATTTCCCCCCAACAGACCCCAGTATGTAGTGCTTCCCTCCCTGTGTCCATGTGTTCTCATTGTTCAACACCCGCCTATGAGTGAGAACATGTGGTGTTTGATCTTCTGCTCTTCTGTCAGTTTGCTGAGAATGATGGTTTCCAGGTTCATCCATGTCCCTACAAAGGACATAAACTCACCGTTTTTGAGGGCTTTCTCTGCCTTCAGCAACCTGTGTGAATGGACTTAGGATTTATAAACACAATTCTTAATTTACCCTTTTTCAAGATAGGAGGGTTGAGTTATTTGATTATTAAATCTGGGAGAAGTGATGCAACAGTGTGGCTCTGTCCTATTTTTCCTCTTTTGTGGAGAAAGGGAACAGTTTGAAGTGCAAGTAGGGATAAGAGAGAAGTATTCTTTTAAAATTTCAAATTAAATGTCTCTCACTATGTTAGCCTGGAACAAACCCTTAAGAATCAGTAGAATACAGTTCCAAAAGTTTGACGTACTTGAGAGGAAAAATTCAAGAAAATAAATGTAAACTAATGAAAGAGTAACTGGGTGAGTGTCAAGGAGAAATGGTTATTACAGGATGATAGTCAAGTTGTCTTGTCCTGAGGGAAATCCCACACGAATGATGTGGAATTGAGACTAAGGGAAAGCGCAAGAATAAAGAGACATTTTCAGAGAGCCAAGAAGAACTTTTTTTGAAAACTTTCAAATTTTTATGCATATAGTCCTAAGGCTAATTTTAAATCCCTAATGAAAAATGTTATGAAACACAGGTAATGATATTTTTAACACCTACTAAGAAAATCTAATGAGCAAATTAATAAATTGTGATGTTAAGCTGGACCGAGTCTTCTGTTTAGGTCTCTCTTATCTTTTTGTCTAAAAAGCAATTCCAATTAAAAGTAAATGAATTAAATACATAATGCTTGATGAATTATAAAGGTTTATCACTTGAGATGTTGGAATATGTACTAACTAGGGTGATGGATAGAAAATATGAAATGTTGGTAAATTACATATAAAGTATATTGATTTATAAAGTTTAGACACAGTCACAAACAGATTTGGTGAGTACACACTCTATATTGTGAACTTGATATTATTATAGCATTTTGGCAATGATGAGCAAAGTAAAATCATTGGTTATTCATTGCACCTCTTAAACATTTCAATACAATTTGCAATATTTAATGAGTATTCAGCATAACATAACTCCCCTATTTGTTTTCCAATTATATACAAGTGATGGCCATCTTGCTGCTTTCTTGCCCTTTATTTTGCCAGTGGGGATAGATGTTTCTAAGCTTCTCTCAGGTAATATATTCTGTATCTTATTTCTGCTGTAATTGGTATTTGAAATACTTGCTATTCTTATGGCCATGATTCATTTTTTATGAAAAGATGCTAAAAGTTGTTATGTTTGTCCCTTTGTGTCATCCTATATTTCTAAGTTTAATAAATCTTCATAATACTTGTTAGCAGTATGGAAAGATGTTTTTAATGCTCCAAAGAAATCCTTTCCCATTTACCTTTCAATTTATCAAAAGAAAAAAAGTAAGAACACAATTAAATAAAGCGTTTTTTTGTTTCGTTTATTCTATTCCTCATTTAGAAAACAATTCCTGAATTTCTCAAGTATTATTGTGAAGGTAAATAATTAATGCTTATCGATAATTACATCCTTTCACACTGCTTCCTGCTAGATCTTCCTCTGCAATTATATTTCCTGAAAAAGAAACACTTTTTATTTTGTAAGTCACATTTCACCTATGCCCCACAAGCCCAGTTAACTCAGAAAATGTTCCTAGCATTAGAAGCTAAGCTTCAATTGGTTATACCATAAATCTCTTTTATTTTTCAATGTGTTACAATAATCCTCTTTCTTACTCTGCCTGTCTATAGAAAAGCATCTTTTATATTCAAGGATATACCTTAACTCAATTTTAGCTGGGAACAAGTATGCTTGATGTAAACCTGTGGTTGCCACATTTAAAACGTTTCTACTAATGAATCATTTGCTAATGTGAAGACAAAAACAATCTTTTATATTATGAAAGGCTTTTGAAATTAATTTTAGTTTTGTACAACTGAAATTATTAATAGGAGTTATAATTAATGCCTACCATGTATACCATACTAGCAAATGTAAGGCCCTGTGATATACATGCTCTATTATTATTCCCACTGCTATTATTATTATTTTCCCACTGCTACGCAACAAATTGCCACAAATTTGTCAGCTTGCAACAGGATATGCTTTTTATCACACAGTTACCAGAGGACAGGAATCAGAGCACAGTTTATTTGTGTCTTCTGCTCATTATCTGGCATGGCCATTATCAAAGGTGTCGGTGGGGGATGGTGGTTCCTGCCTGTACTCCCAGAACTTTGGGAGGCTGAGGCAGGAGGATCATTTGAGCTCAGGAGTTCAAAACCAGCCTGATCAACATGGCAAAAAACCCTGACTCTATAAAAAAAATACAAAAATCAGCTGAACATGGTAGTACGTACCTGCAGTCCCAGCTACTCAGGAGACTGAGATGGCAGGTGTCACCTGAGCCAGGGAAAGTCAAGGCTGCAGGAAGTCAAGCTCACACCACTGTACCACTCTAGCCTGGGAAACAGAGTGAGATCCTCTCTCATGAAAAGGAGGAAGGGAGGGAGGGAGGGAGGAAGGAAAGGGGAGAGAGAGAGAAAGAGAGAGAGAGAGGGAGGGAGGGAGAGAGAGAGAAAAGAAAAGAAAGAGAAAGAAAGAAAGAAGAAAGAAAGAAAGAAAGAAAGAAAGAAAGAAAGAAAGAAAGAAAGAAAGAAAGAAAGAAAGAAAGAAAAAGAGAGAAAGAAAGAAAGGGAGAGAGAAAGAGAGAGAAAGAAAGAGAAAGAAAGAAAGAAGGAAAGAGAAAGAAAGAAAGAAAAAGAAAGAAAGAAAGAAAGAAAAAGAAAGAAAGAAAGAAAAGAAAGAAAGAGAGAGAGAGAGAGAGAGAGAGAGAAAGAGAAAGAAAGAAAGGGAATGAAAAGAAGGAAGGAAGGGCAAATGCAATGTCTTCTGCCACTGTGCTTGTGACCTCACCTGAGGCTCAGGGTCCTCTTCCCAGCTTACATGGTTGAAAGCAGAATTCATTTTCTTACAGATGTGTAACTCCTGACAGCTTACTTTTTCAAGGCAAAGAGAATTGCTTCTCTGCAGCTCTGAGTCTTATTAAGGGCTCAACTGATAAGGGCAGGCCCAGCCAAAATAGTTTTCATTTTGATTAAATTAAAGTCAACTGACTGGGAGATTTACATTTATAAAATTCTTTCATACATGTCATTTGATGTAACCTATCATCACAGTGGCATCTATCATATTCACAATGCATACCCAACACTCAGAGTGAGGACATTGATTATGCAGAACATGCATGCCAGACAGTGGAGACAGTCTTAGAATTCTTCCTACCAATGTATCTTTCTATGGTGGTCAAAGTAGCTGTAATAAATATGTTTCAGAGTTGTTGTGAGAACACATACCTATATACATGCATATCAAGTAGGTTCATGCACACTCCTGTTTGAGAAATTTGAAATAATATGTATACATCTATTTCTGTTAGGCATATGTAAGCCCAAATAGCATTAAGTTTTTGCTTATTATGTCTACTATGAATATATTTTGGTTGTACTAGAGAGAGATGTCGGGATGACTTATGTAAGCATCTGGATTCCTTTCTTCCCACCCTAGGCAGTTACAAACAACCAGATGTTCTCTTAAATTAACTCCTTGTTAATCCAGCCAAGCCTAAGCACCTGTATTTTAGGCTTCTATATTTTAATAAAGGAAAATGACAATTGTTGTATGTTATAATAACTAATCAATTTAAATATTTCTTTTTATCTTTAATAGGATGTAGAGGATACATAAGGGCAAAAAGTGAGTTACTAAGAAAAATAAGTTTTTTTAATACATATTTTATTGCATTTTAGGTTTGGGGGTACATGTGAAGAGCATGCAAGATTGTTGCATATGTGCATACATGGTAATGTGGTTTGCTGCCTTCCTCCCCATCACCTATATCTGGAATTTCTCCTCATGTTATCCCTCCCCAACTCCCTAGCCCCCGCTGTCCCTCCCCTAGTTTCCCCCTACAGACCCCAGTTTGTGATGCTCCCCTCCCTGTGTCCATGTGTTCTCATTGTTCAACACCCGCCTATGAGTGAGAACATGCGGTGTTTGATTTTCTTGTCTTGTGTCAGTTTGCTGGGAATGATGGTTTCCAGGTTCATCCATGTCCCTAAATAGGGCACAAACTCATTGCTTTTTATGGCTGCATAGAAAAATAAGTTTTAGGCAAAGTCAATGAAAGAAGTACTCAAAATTTATTTTAAGAAATTGTATTTTGCTTATAATTATTTATAACTAGTATGCTAAAATAGTGTCACTTTTCATTCATATGTGTTTTAAAGCTAATAAAGCTTTTAAAACAATCAGTATTTTTATTTTATTTAATTATAAAAATAATTACACCCACTTTAAAATGACCAGTAATCTCTGCATTATTACTTTCATACAGAAGTTGAAATCAGAATAATATTTTCATGGTCTTGTTTGACACCACTAACATGTTTCTGAAGTTGAAATGAACATTTGTGTATAACTGTAATTCTCAGAATCAGTAAGAGTTCATGTAGTCCCAGAAAATCGTTTGCTTATTTTTCATTCGGGGTAAACAAGGAAAAACGATCATTATGCATTCTAGAAATCAAAATGCTCCTTAAACATGTATCTACATTATCTGTTGTTTCAATACTTCCTCTTATCTCCCAACATTTTCACTTATTGAATAAAACTTTGTAATCAAATTTGTCTTATCATGTAGGAAATAAAAAGCTAATTCTGATAATTTAGAAGAAGTGAACTTTTTTTTTTAGATGGAGTCTTGCTCTTGTTGCCCAGGCTGAAGTGCAATGGCGTGATTTCAGCTCACTACAACCTCTGCCTCCTGGGTTCAAACGATTCTCCTGACTCAACCTCCTGATCAGCTGGGATTACAGGCACCCGCCATCATGCCCAGCTAATTTTTGTATTTTTAGTAGACACAAAGCTTCAGCGTGTTGGCCAGGCTGGTCTCGATCTCCTGACCTCAGGTGATCCACCTACCTCAGCTTCCCAAAGTGCTGGAATTACAGGCATGAGCCACTGAGCCTAGCCAAGTGAAGTTTTTTATACTCAGTTAATGTTGGTGAAATAATTCATGCAGTTGTGTGGTTTAAAGACCATGGGTTTTGTTGTTTGTTGGACTTTAGTGTGAATCACAGTTTTATCATACAGTAACTAGTAGCCTTTAGAAAGTCATTTACCTTCTCTAAGACTCAATTTTCTTTTGCATAAATGAAAGGTAGCAAAACCTATTGTTTGTCATGAGCATTATGAAAGTTATGGGAAACACCCAGCATCATATCTGGCTCATATTGTGTGCTCAATAAGCAGGCTTTCTTCCTTGCTGTCTTCATTTTGTCCCTTCATTCTAACTTCTTTTCCCTTGTTTAAATAGCCATAGTGAGGCTATTCACAAGTTACAAAGTTACTAAAGTATATAACTAAATATTAAATATTTTAGTGTTTCTAAAAAATTTGGCAATGATCACTACAATTTAATTTTAGAAGAATTTTATCATCTCAAAAAAAAAATCCCTGATGCCCACTACTAGTGAGTTCCCATACACTAACCCCATACTAAAAAATTACTAGCTTACTTTTTGTCTCTGTGTATCTGCCTATTCTGGATGTTTATCCATTCATTATTTCATGGACAATTAGGTTGTTGCCACATTACAGTTATTGTGAAAAATGTTGCTCTCCACATTCATGTGCAAGTTTCTGTGCAGATATGTGTTTTTGTTTCTCCTTGGTATATACCAAGAAGCGAAATTACTAGGTAATATGGTAAGAATATGTTTAACATTTTCAGAAACAGTACAAGTTTTCCAAATTTATTGTACCATTTCATATTCCAACTAGCAATGAATGAGGGTTCAAATTTTTCACATACTCATCAAAACTTGTTATCTTTTTTATTTTAGCTTTTCAAGTTTATGTAAAGATCATATCTCACCATGGTTTTAATTTCTATCTCCTATTTTTAATTGGTTGTCTTTATTATTGCATTGTATATGTTCTTTATGTATTAGATATATCAGTCTCTTGTCAGGTATATGTTTTGCAAATACTTTCTCCTGTTTTGAGTTGCATTTTTATTTTTTTGAAGTGCCATTTGTAGCAAAACACATTTTTAATTTTTATGAAACCTAACTTATCTAGTTTTAAATTTTATTTCTCATATTTTCAAAGTGACATCCATCCAAAAAAGTAAGGTATAGATAAATAAGTAAAAATATTAACTTTACAGTGAAGAGACCTGAAAAACACTACTTTGGTCTGGTAATCAAAGTGAACAACAACAGTGATAAGCCATGGTGATTGTAACTTTGTAATGATGTGATGAAATGGCATTTAATCTTTGTAATCTTCCTCTCAAAAATACATCATACCAGTCTAATCATGAGGGAAACATCAAATAAATCCTAATTGATAGACATTTTACAACACAGTTTTACTCTGAAAGGTTTATTTTGAAATTTACTCCTCAAAATTGTCAATATAATCAAAGAACATGCTGACTGCAGAGCCAAGAGGAGTGTAAGGAGACACCATCGTTACACATGATGTGAGATTCCAGGTAGGATCATGGACCATGAAAAGGACATTACGGAAAAAACTAAGAAAAACTAAGAAAATATGAAGAATATGTAAACTGTAAGTAACAATAATGTATCAATATTTGTTCATCAATTGTAACAAATATACCACACTAGTATAAGATGTAAATAAGAGGGAAACTGGGTGCAGCGTGTACGGTGACATTTTACTGTCATCACATTTTGTTTCTAGGCCTATCTCTATTTCAAATTAAGTTTATGGAAACAAGAAAACTTCAATTTTTAACTCACTTACATACAAATTATATGTTATGCATCAAAAATGATAAGTAAAAAGTTATATAATTAATATTCTATAAATTAATGAAATACTTTTTTGACAGTTGACTTTAAAAAGAGAAAAATACTGCATATAAAAATTTAAAAATTTCGGTTCCCTTGAATTACTGGGGACTGAGCATAGACTCTTGTAGAAGTAAGAAGCTCCTGAGGGTAGCAGTCTTACAGTGACTCTATACTTCTTGGGGTTTTACTTTCAGAAACTCAACAAGTTTCTCATGGTGAAGACCTAGGAAAGATATCTTCCTGACTCAAGCTCCACTGATTTTTCAAATTAATTAAGTCTACAGTTATGTTCAAGTATCAGAATACTATATGTTTGCTTTACTCTCTTGTTTGTTTTAAAACCCACAGATTTGTATGCCCACTGCACAGTAATGGATCAAAATGCTGAGATAGAAGGGTTTACAGCAGAGACAGATGAATTTCCCTGAGGAGCTCTGGGCTAGGATTTTTAAGGGGATCACAGAGGATAAGGGGCTGGAAAATTGAGGTCATTGATTGGCTAGGATAAGGAGATGAAATTTTCAGAATGTGGAAACTGCATTTTTAATGAGTCAGCTCTTGTGGGGCTTTAGACCAGCTGGTGTTAGTGGGGTTCTTCAGATCAGCTGACATCAATAATCCTAGATCTGGGCTCCCCAAGAGCTCCTTCTCCTTTCTCTTCTCTCCTTTTCATCACCCACAACCTGGCTAACAAGGGGCATATTTCAGTTCTGTTTGTGTTACTGATCTTTCAGTCCTGCCATTCAGCAGGCCCGAAGTTCTTGTCTCATGCCCAGGATGAAAGACGTTTGCAAACAACTGAAGGATATGTAAGATAAAGAAGTGCTTTATTGGACAACAGAGACTTGAAATGTATAGTTCCGATATGCAGGCAGGTAATCCTCCAGGGTGGGAGAGTATCTCCTTTCTGCAGGCAAGTCATTCTGACATCTGCTCAGCTTTCAGCTGAGATGAGACCCATGGTGTGTAACTCCTGTCTGTAGACAGGTTGTCCCATCATCTTTGCTCAAGTCTGGCTGAGTCTGGGGGACTTTATGGGCTTCAGAGGAGAGGAAGTGCATGCTGATTGATCCATTGCTGGCCATGGATGGGCCTGGAGAAAGCACCATAATTTCTCACTCCAGTCCATGGAACTGGCAGCCCAACTCCCTGGCCTGAATGTGGGCCTTCATCAGAGACTCACCCCTTCCTGCACAGGAGCCTGTTGCCTTCCCACCACCATCAACCTACTATACATGGTGCCCAAACTGTTCATGCTGAGGGACGCCTGCAGGTGCATGCTGAGCTGCCCTCAGAAGTCCCTTGGTCTCCCTCTAGTGCTTGTAGGTGCCCAATGTCCAGAGGGGGCTAAAGTGGCAGGGGGCTGGTGTGTCAACACAGCAGTGCCTGGCCTCAACTTTGCTCCAAAATCAGAGTTGGCACAAGGAGTGGAGAGAGACTAGGCAGTGGGAACACGTACTTCTGGGCCTGTGAGGGCAGGGGTTTTTCCTGGGTCCCTGAGAGTGCAGAGATGACTGGGTCTGCAGCCAGGGCTGGGCAGCTGCAGCTGCACCCAAGAGGGTGAGGCTCCCACCACTCCAACTCAGAAAGGATTGGAGTTTTCACTTGCTCCTGGCTCCCACCACTTTCATTGAGCACATAGCCTAGGCCACATCATTGTAGTGGCCACTCCAAATGGGCCTCCACTGCCATCAAGTCTATGACAATAGGCAGTGAACAACCATGAAAAAGCAGATAAGAGAGCAAACTAACCTTAATTAATGCTGAGTTTGCTGCAAGCTTAGTTCATTTTCATTTTCCCCATCATCATTTTGATTAATTTTAAAGAGTTTATAGGGATGATTTCAGTATCTATTTTGTTTTCTCCACCTCTCTCTTCATAGTTATTGAAAGAGATATGGAAGGGGTACATTTTTTTCTTTTTTTTTTAATTGTACTTTAGGTTCTGGGGTACACGTGCAGATCATGCAGGATTGTTGCATAAATATACACATGGCAATGTGGTTTGCTGACTCCATCCCCCCATCACCTACACCTGGCATTTCTGTCACCTACATCTGGCATTTCTCCCCATGTTTTCCCTCCCAACCTCCCCACTCCTCCTCTGTCCCTCCTTTGCCCCACCAACAGACTCCAGTGTGTGATGCTACCTGCCCCATGTCACTGTGTTCTCATTGTTCAATACGCTTCTTTGAGTGAAAACATGCAGTGTTTGATTTTATGTTCTCTGTCAGCTTGCTGAGAATGATGGTTTCCAGATTCATCCATGTCCCTACAAAGGACACAAAATCATCATTTTTTTATGGCTGCATAGTATTCCATGGTGTATATGTGATGCATATTCCTTGTCCAGTCTATCATCAATGTGTATTTGGTTTGGTTCCAGGTCTTTGCCATTGTAAACAGTGCCTCTATGAACATACGAGTGCATGTGTCTTTATAATAGAATGATTTATAATCCTTTGGGTATATTCCCAGTAATGGGATTTCTGGCTCAAATGGAATTTCTATTTCTAGGTCCTTGAAGAAGCGCCACACTGTCTTCCACAGTGGTTGAACTATTTCTCCACATCCTTTCCAGCATCTGTTGTCTCCAGATTTTTTAATGATTGCCATTTTAACTGGTGTGAGGTGGTATCTCAATGTGGATTTGATTTGCATTTCTCTGATAATCGGTGATGATGAGCATTTTTTCATATGATTGTTGGCATCATAATGTTTTCTTTTGTAAAGTGTCTGTTCATATCCTTGGCCCACTTTTGAATGGGGTTGTTTGACTTTTCTTGTAAATCTGTTTTAGATCTCTGTAGATTCTGGATATTAGCCCTTTGACAGATGGGTAAACTGCAAACATTTTTCCCACTCTGTTGGTTGTCAATTCACTCTAATGGTTGTTTCTTTTGTTATACAGGAGCTCCGGAGTTTAATTAGGTCCCATTTGTCTATTTTGACTTTTGTTGCCAATGCTTTTGGTGTTTTAGTCACGAAGTCCTTGCCTATGCCTATGTCCTAAGTGATTTTGCCTAGGCTTTCTTCTAGGGTTTTTGTGGTGCTATGTCTTATGTTTAAGTCTTTAATCCATCTGGAGTTAATTTTAGTGTAAGGTGTCAGGAAGTGCTCCAATTTCAGCTTTCTTCACATGGCTAGCCAGTTTTCCTAACACCGTTTATTAAACAGGGAATCCTTTCATCATTTCTTGTTTTTTTCAGGTTTGTCAAAGATTAGATGATTGTAGATGTGTGACGTTGCTTCTGAGGCCTCTGTTCTGTTCCACTGGTCTATATATCTGTTTTGGTAACAGTACCATGCTGTTTTGATTACTCTAGCCTTGTAGTATAGTTTGAAATCAAGTAGCGTGACGCCTCCAGCTTTGTTTTGTTCTTTTTGATTAGGATTGTCTTGGCTACGTGGGCTCTTTTTTGGCTCCATATGAAGTTTAAGGTGTTTTTTTCCAGTTCTGTGAAGAAGGACATTAGACGCTTGATGGGGATAGCATTGAATCTATAAATTACTTTGGGCAGGATAGCCATTTTCATAATATTGATTCTTCCTAGTGATGAGCATGGAATATTTCTCCATCTGTTTGTGTCCTCTCTTATTTCCTTGAGGAGTGGTTTGTAGTTCTCCTTGAAGAGGTCCTTTACATCCTTTGTTAGTTGTATTCCTGGGTATTTTATTCTCTTTGTAGCAATTGTAAATGGGAATTCACTCATGATTTCGCTCTCTGTTAGTCTCTTATTGGTGTATAGAAATGCTTGTGATTTCTGCACATTGATTTTGTATCCTGAGACTTTGCTGAAGGTGCTTATCAGTTTAAGGAGATTTTGGGCTGAGAGGATAGGATCTTGTACATATACTCTCATGTTGTCTGCAAATAGAGAAAATTTGACTTTCTCCTTTACTAATTGAATACCCTTTATTTTTTTTTTCTTGCCTAATTGCTCTGGCTAGACTTCCAATACTATATTGAATAGGAGTGGTGAGAGAGGCCCTCCTTGTCTAGTTACAGTTTTCAAAGGGAATGCTTCCAGTTTTTGCCCATTTAGTATGATATTGGCTGTAGGTTTGTCATAAGTAGCTTTTATTATTTTGAGATACATTCCATCAATACCGAGTTTATTGAGAGTTTTTAGCATAAAGGGCTGTTGAATTTTGTTGAAGGACTTCTCTGCATCCATTGAGATAATCATGTGGTTTTTGTCTTTGGGTCTGTTCATGTGATGGATTATGTTTATAGACTTGCATATGTTGAACTAGCCTTGCATTCCTGAGATGAAGCCTACTTGATGGTGATGGATAAGCTTTTGACGTGCTGTTGCAATTGGTTTGCCAGTATTTTACTGAAGATTTTTGCATTGATGTTCATCATGAATATTGGCCTGAAGTTTTATTTTTTTTGTTGTTGACTCTTTGCTGGGTTTTGGTATCAGGATGATGTTGGTCTCATAAAATGATTTGGGAAGGATTCCCTCTATTTGTATTGTTTGAAAAAGTTTCAGAAGGAATGGTACCAACTCCTCTTTGTATGTCTGGTGGAATTCAGTTGTGAACCCTTCGGGACCTGAACTTTTTTCAGTTGGTAGGCTATTAATTGCTGCCTCAAATTTAGCCCTTGTTATTGGTCTGTTCAAGGTTTTAGCATTTTCCTGGTTTACGCTTGGGAGGGTGCAAGTGTCCAGGCATTGATCCATTTCTTCCAGATTTACTGGTTTATGTGCATAGAGTTGTTTGCAGTAATCTCTGATGCTGGTTTGTATTTCTGTGGAATCAGTGGTGATATCCCCTTTTTCATTTTTTATTGCATCTATTTGATTCTTCTCCCTTTTCTTTTTTATTAATCTGGCTAACTGTCTGTCTATTTTGTTGATTTTTTCAAAAAACGAGCTCCTGTATTTATTGAATTTTTGAAGGGTTTTTTTGTGTCTCTATCTCCTTCAGTTCTGCTCTGCTCTTAGTTATTTCTTATCTTTTGCTAGCTTTTGAGTTTTTTTTTGATCTTGGTCCTCTATCTCTTCCAGTTTTGACAATAAAGTGTCGATTTTAGATCTTTTCTTACTTCTCTGGTGGACGCCTATTGCTATAAATTTCCCTCTAGACACTGCTTTAAATGTGTCCCTGAGATTCTAGTATGTTGTATCTTCATTCTCATTGGTTTCAAAGAACATCTTTATTTCTGCCTTCATTTCATTGTTTATCCAGTCAACATTCAGAAGCAGGTTTTGCAGTTTCCATGAAGTTGTGTGGTTGTTAGTTTCTTAATTCTGAGTTCTAATTTGATTGACCCGTGATCTGAGGGACTGTTTGTTATGATTTCTGTTCTTTTGCATTTGCTGAGGAGTGATTTACTTCCAATTTTGTGATCAATTTTAGAGTAGGTGCAATGCAATTTTAAAGTAGGTGCTGAGAAGAATGTATATTCTGTGGATTTGGGGGTGGAGATTTCTGTAGATGTCTATTAGGTCTGCTTGGTCCAGATCTGAGTTCAAGTCTTGGATATCCTTGTTACTTTCATTGATAGTGGAATGGTAAAGTCTTCCACTATTATTGTGTGGGAGTCTCAGTCTCTTTGTAGGTCATTAAGAACTTGCTTTATGTACCTGGGTGCTCCTATATTGATTGTGTATATATTAAGGATGGTTAGCTCTTCTTGATTGGTTGACCCTTTTGCCATTACATAATGCCATTCTTTTTGTCTGTTGATTTTTTTGTTGGTTTAGAGTCTATTTTATCAGAGACTAGGATTGCAACTCCTGCATTTTTTTGCTCTCTGTTTGCTTGATAAATCTTTCTCCATCCCTTTATTTTGAATCTATGTTTGTTTTTGCACATGAGATGGGTTCCCTGAATATAGCACACTGATAGGTCTAGACTTTTTATACAATTTGCTGGTCTGTGTCTTTTGATTGGGGCTTTTAGCCCATTTATATTTAAGTTTAATATTGTTATATGTGAATTCAGTCCTGCCATTTTTATGCTAACTGGATGTTTTACCATTAGTTGATGCATTTTCTTCATTGTGTTGATGGTCTTTACCATTTGGTATGCTTTTGGAGTAGCTGGTACTGGTATTCCTTTCCTTGATTAGTGCTTCTTTCAGGAGCTCTTGTAAGGCAGGGCTGGTTGTGATGAAATCTCTCATCAATTGCTTGTCTGTAAAGGATTTTATTTCTCCTTGGCTTATGAAGCTTAGTTTGGCTGGATATGAAATTCTAAGTTGAAAGTTCTTTTCTTTAATGATGTTGAATATTGGCCCCCACTCTCTTCTGGCTTATAGGGTTTCTGTGGAGAGATCCACTGTGAATCTGATGGGCTTCCCTTTGTGGGTAACCGGGTCTTTCTCTCTGGATGCCCTCAGCACTTTTTCCTTCATTTCAATGCTGCAATCTGATGATTATGTGCCTTGGGGTTGCTCTTCTTGAGGAATATCTTTGTGGTGTTCGCTGCATTTCCTGGACTTGAATGGTAGCCTGCCTTGCTAGATTTGGGAAGCTCTCCTGGATAATATCCTGAGGAGTGTTTCCAGCTTGGATTCATTCTCTCCATCACATTCAGGCACACCTATCAAGCATAGATTAGGTCTTTTCACATAATCCCATATTTCTTGTAGGCTTTGTTCATTTCTTTTCACTCTTTTTTCTCTAATTTTGCCTTCTAATTTTATTTCATTGATATGATCTTCAACCTCTTATATCCTTTCTTCTGTTTGGTCGATCCGGCTATCAATACTTGTGTATGTTTCACGAAGTTCTCATGCTGTGTTTTTCAGCTCCATCAGGTCATTTATATTCTTCTCTAAGCTGTTTATTTTAGCTAGCATCTCATGTAACCTTTTTTCTAGGCTCTTAATTTCTTTGCATTGGGTTAGCACATGTTTTTTCAGCTCTGAGAAGTCTGCTACTACCCACCATCTGAAGCCTGTTACTATCAATTCATCGGACTTATTCTCCATCCATTTTTGATCCCTAGCTGGTGAGGAGGTGTGATGCCTTGGAGGAGGAGAAACATTCTTGTTTTTGGTGTTTTCATCCTTTTTGCACTTTTTTTTTTTTTTCCTCTTAGTGGCTTTACCCACCTGTGGTCTTTGTAGTTGGTGACTTTCAGATGGGGTTTCTGAGTGGATGTCCTTTTTGTTGATGTTGAAGCTATTTCTTTCTGTGTCTTAGTTTTCCTCCTAACAGTCAGGACCCTCTGCTGCAGGATTGCTGGCAGTCCACTCCAGACCCTGCTTGCCTGGGGATCACCCATGGGAGGTGCAGAACAGCAAGAGTTGCTGCCGGTTTCTTCTTCTGTTATTTTTGTCCCAGAAGGGTACTCGCCAGATGTCAGCCTGAGCTCTCCTTTATGAGGTGTCTCTTTGGGTGTATGGGGGTTGGGGAGCTGCTTGAGGAGACAGTCTGTTCCTCATAGGAGCTCAAGTGCTGTGCTGGAAGCTCCATTTTTGTGTGCAGAGCTGCTGGACAGGTACCTTTAAGTCTGCTGCTGTGGAACTTGTAACTGCCTCTTTTCCCAGGTGCTCTGACCTAGGAAGGTTGGCTTTTTTTTATAAGTTGCTTCTGTGCTGCTGCCTTTTTTCAGAAATGCCCTGCCCCACATGGAGTAGTCTCATCATAGCCTGCCAGCAGAGGCATTGCTGAGCTGCTGCAGGCTCTGCCAAGCTGCTGTGTGAACAGCCTCAGTATTGATGGACTGCCTTGGTAGTGGCAGACACCCTTCCCCACCCTGAGCTGGACTGTCCTGGGCCTGGCTGCATTTGCTGCAAAACTCTCAATCCAGAGCATTTCAGATTGCTTGTTTTGTGTGGATGGTACCTACCAAGCCAGATCTCCTGGCTCCCTGTCTCTGGCCCCTCCCTTTTAGTTGAATGGGTGACTCTGTCTCCCAGGCATTTCAGGTGCCAGTTGAAACAGTTGCCCAGATTTGTGTGAGTTAGTGTGTGCCAACCCGTGTCACCAGCTGTGCTGAAAACTCATGGTGCTTTTTGGCCAGGGAATCTCCTGGCGTGTGGGCTGTGAAAATTCGTTTGGAAATGCGATGAGCACTCACCCTCTGCATTGTTCTTGCTGGGAACTGCACTCTGGAGCTGTCCCTATTTGGCCATCTTCAGTCTTCCCCCACATATTTTTATTCTACTCACAATTTAGTTTAACTCAGAAAATTAACATATCTAGACAATGATCAGTTTGTAAAAATAAAATCAATGCCACACTACCAAATTAGATATTATATATATTTTATATATACCAAAATATATATTTTATATTGTTTCTTAAAACAGTAACACAAACATAGACATGTAAATCCACAGACAAACATTTTTCTCACTTTTGTTTTGGGTTAGGGGTCTAGACACAAGTTAGCTTGATTTTTTTGTAGGTATCACAAGTCTTTAATCAAGATGGTGACCAGGACTGAGGTTCTCCTCTGGGGCCCAGCCTCCTCTACCAAGCTCACCCAGGTTATTGAAATAATTCAATTCCTTGCAGTTGAATGATTGAGATGTCCTTCTTCTTGCCAGTTCTCAGCTAGGGATTTGCTCTAAGCAACTAATGGAGGCCTGCAGTTCCCTACTTGGACAAACAGAAAATGAAAAACTTATAAGGAAAATAAAATGAAATAAAATTATTTTTAGGAATCTAAAAGCTAGCTAATCTGGGAATTTAGTGGTATGGAGAAACAACCCTTGGTATTAAATCTTCTCACTATGGGAGGTTGAGGATTTCTATATAGTAAGAACTTAGAAGTGGGCTTCAGTGACACAGTTGACAAGTTAAGACTTTTGGACTTGTTTGATAGATGCATTGTTTATATTTAATGTATACATTTAATTATAATGATTGGTGAATTTGGGGTGTTATGCTGAAGCCCATCACCATCAGAAACCAATCAGGGAGCCTTCTCTGCATGATACAAATGTGTGTGTGTGAGACAAAACATATAATTTAATTACCATGTGTGTTTGAGGATGATAATACTTACCTCTTAAATGTTATTGAGAAAAAATAATCATGTGAAGTGCCTACTACAGTGTCTAGTGCATATTAAATAATTATCTATCATTATTGTTGTTGACTATTAAAATAATTATGATTAACATAATTCTTATAGCTCACCATTAGTAGAAATATATTTTTTCTTATTTCTTAGATGACTAAAATTAGTTGATTTAAACTGCAAAGGTTATTCTTGGACCAAACAGTATTTGGCAACATAACTGAACTATAGTTAATTAATGGTTATTGAAATAATTATACTGAAATTACTGAAATAATAATGAGGAATAAGAATTATATAGATTAAAACAGAATTGTATAGATATAGAATTCTTATTATATATATTTCCAATTCTAATTATATATATAATCTATTAGAAACAAATAATTATAGATTGAAAATTTGCGTACGTCTATGTATACACTTATCTATTATTTAAAATGTATTAAAAACTTTATAATTAAAGATTATGCAATGCATACCTGTAAAAGTAGTATCCTGCATCATTGTATTTACATGGTGTGAAAAAAATAAAATTACAAGGAAATATGTAAGCTGAAATAAAACTAAGTAAAAACTAAAATCTTTCCATTAGAATTTTAAAAAATGTAACCCCTTTTATACTTTTCTCTAGGTTCAGGCAAATTAGTACCCTTATAACTATAATACCAAATGCTTTTTACTAATTAACATTTCAAGTTAAATAAATATTTCCTAAACTCATTACGTGTAAGAAAATAAAATATTAATCTGTGTCAAAAGAACACAAAGAAGTAGCGTGTTTTGTTTTTTTCATACTATAGATATGAGGTTCACTGAGTCACATGGGTTTACTTCACTTGTTCAAGCTCAAGAACTAGTCACTAGGGGAACTTTGCCTCCAACAAAGTATTTTTCTTCCTATAACACAACCATGTCTTTTACTGGGGCTGAGTTTTTGTCAGATGTACATGCAAAAAAAAAAAAAAAAAAAAAAGAGAGAAAAACATGGACATCTCCTATGTAGGCTCAGAAGAGAAGCTACGCAATGTTATTAGCACAAACTAACTGATTTTAACTAATTCTGACGCTGACACATTGTTCTTTTGAATGCCTTGCCTAAGTGCTTGTAGTTTTCTAATTGAAATGTGAAGGAGCCATGTGTGTTCATACTTGAGTTGACACTAGTTAATTTTCACCTCCTCCCAAAGGCATAGATTTTAGATTTTTAAATACATGAGGGTTTTTTTCACTTTTTTTATATGACTCCATTTTCAACTTTTTTTAAGTAAGACAAAATAGTTATATTTTTGGGATTGTGAACCAGTGTAAAATATTAATGATTAACATAACTAATTTCAAATACAGTACAAATATTAGCCTTATGTATTAAATTTCCCCAACTGTGTATTATATATTAAGGTGGAAATGTGAGAGAATTTACTTGACAAAGATAATAGTTGGAAGACAGAACAAGATTCAAAATTTGCATTTTAGCATTATATTATTTGTACCTATTACAATTAAGTAATGCACTGATGCTTGCATCTTGGTATAATAACAGTACATAATGGGTTGAAAAATGCCCCACCATTGTTTTAGTTTAATGTGTATGGGGACGTAGATTGGTTGTGCATGGGGAAATAGATTGGAGAATTTTGTTTCCTTCAGTTCTCTTAATGGGTAACTATGAGCATGCTTTTTGGTTTTAGAGTTTGATCTAGTCCCAGTTTCATCGCTGAGCAGCCGTGTCACCTTGGGCAGTTTCTTTTGCCTTTTGGGGTTTTAGTTTCCTTGCCTGTAAAAGGAGCATGCAATTAATAATCAGATTTATGGCAAAGGCTTTTAAAACATATAAATTCTCATTACTTAGTTCTTACCTAGTTTTATTTTATTTTACATATTACATTGTAATTTTATTTTTTCACGCCATATAAATACAATGATCCAGGATACTATTTTTACAGGATGCATATAAATGCATATAAATTCACATTGCAAAGTCTAGTTAGAAGAAATGTTTTCATATGATTCTCTTTATTTCAGAAAGTGGAGAAGGATGAATAAGAGGAAGGAGAAGGAAGAAGAGACAAGTCCCGACTTTGAGACTAAAAGACAAATGCACATTGACACCAGCCTTTATTTATTTATTTATTTGTTTGTTTATTTATTTATTTATTTATTTGGTACATGCAGATAGAGCACCCAAAATAGTTATTCTTCTTCAGTATTACATCCATATTCAGAATGGATTTAGAGGGATATCCAATAGTCCCTTGCTCATGCAGAAGTTCTCAAGTGCGTAGTGCCTATTGAAAATAATATGACTATTCAGGTCCAGTCTCTCCAGCAAGCTTCCTTTCTGTCCTTTCACAGATGAAAGCTTTTAAATTTATCTATCTTCTCAAGGCTTTATGAATGAGATGATTTGATTTCTTTAGTTTAATGGGGCTGAAACAACGAAGTAAGTAAGAGGATTAATTAATTTATTTGGAATCTAAGTTTTATTTTTGAATAGCATATAAGGGAAATAAGCAAAAGCAAAACTGCCTGATCAGCATGGGACAACTTTAAGAGCACTAACTAATTAGCTTGTAAACCTGTTATGGGTTATAGCTTTGTTAGTTTGTAGAGGACCCTAAACCCAGCTGTGTAGTAATGAGTCTTAACTGTATCCCTTAAACCATAATTGTAGCCAGTGATTGATTAGAAACATGTCAGATGTGTTTGTATTTTGATCTGTTATTATATAAGGTCTGGTCATTTGTCTGTGGATTTATTTATATTTTATATCACATGTATTAAAAGAAAATTATCCCTCAGACTTTCTGAGTATGCTTAAATGAAGATTCAAAATATTCCTATAGGAAGTAATCTCAGTGAGTTGGAAATTTAAAAGAGAAAGACTTGTAGTGGGAAAAATAAAAACTAAGTGAAACTTATTCAGTAAATATTCAAGAAGTTCTCACTGAGTTTAATGTAGACACTTTTTGAGTGATTGATACACTAGAAGCCCAGACATCATCCTATGCAACATATCCACATAACACAACTGTACTTGTACGCTTACATCCATAAACATAAAAATAAATAGATAAGTTCATTCAATTATTTTATTTTTATAGTTTATGTTAATGTTCTCGGTTTCCTCTGTTATGGGATATAAACAATTGGAAGAGTCCTTTAGCCCACTTATATATCTCAGCAGACCTGAACTGTATCTTGACATGTTGCAGTGCAAAATATTATCATCTCTGAAGTATTGTTGACCAAAAAAATGTTTAAACTGAACCCAAACAACCTTTTAGATTTAATAAATACAAGTGAAAAAGAGCGCTCTAAAAGCCACATAGAAAATAAATCAAAGTCAGAAGCTGGGACATCAATAAACTGGTTTCATAAAAAGATTTAGCCATTGCTTATATAAAAAGAAATTAAGGGACACAATAGTCAAATGCAGTGTGTGGATATGGTTTAACATTGGCTTGAAATGAATTGAAAAATGTATTTTGGGAAAATCTGGAGAAATAAGAATATACCCTGGGAGTTAGATAATATTAAATTATCATTATTTTGTATTTTTCTTAGATGAGACATAGTATTCTGATTAGGTTATATAGGAGTATGCTTTTGGTATTTGGTGTTCATACTGAATGAAGTACTATGGGGTACATAACATGAAATTATTTTAAGGTATTAAAATACATGAAGTAAATATAAAATAAAGTGACAATTGTTAGGTATTGATGATGGGAATTCAGTGTTTACCATCTTTCTCTTTTTACATTTCTCCATATTTGTAGCTTTTAATAATAAAATGAAATATAAAATGGAGACTACTTGATGCTAAATTAAACAAAAATTTCATTCAAATATTTAGCTCCCAACTATTCACTAACTATCCACCTATATTTAGCCAGCTTCAGCGTTATCTGTGGGGGATAGTGCAGTGAGCTTCTCTTATTTATTATCTGCTCTCATGGAAGATGCAGTGAAGGGGGATGATAAGTCCTGACCAGTTCATTATAAAGGGATAAAAATAAAATGGGAAGTGCTGCAAATGTGACAGTTGGACCTCACTCAGTCTGAGAAAAAATGAAATCTCCAAGGAAAAAGTCCCTATTATAGAAGGAATTCAAGTGCAGTTAGAAGAGATGCAGTGGGTAGTGGATGGGCTTGCAGTTTCCTCTTTGAAAAAAGTAAATAAATACAGCCCAATTTATTAAAGAACACACACACAAAAGTACAAAAGGTGGTGGTAAAAGAGAGAGGGAAAGGGAAAAAGATAAATAAGACTAGAATGTTAGACAACAGCTGAATTTCCTTTAGGTAAAGGTAAGGATTTTAGGTTTCTATTCTGAGAAAAGTGGAAAGTTTGAATGATCTCAAATAAGATTAAATGACTATATGAGAGAACTCACTCTTGCTGAAATGAAGAGAAGGAAATAAGGGCTGGAAGATGTGTTTTTGAGAGAACAGTTAGGAGGAGGATACTGTAGGGGCACTGAGATAAGAGATGGGATGATGATGCTTCAGGAAGAGGAAAGGAGAACTGGTAGCATGATATGTGGCTCTGAGAGCTGGAACTTGAAGTACCCTCTTTAAGATCTTCTAAGTCTCCCTCTGGTATCTAGTGTCCAGAATGGCAGCACCATTAGGTTGGCAGAGCATCTTGAGCTCAGATCATGACCTACCTGAGTCCTGTGCATCCAATAGTGAGCTTGATAGAAAACAGTGGATTAAGAAGATATTTAGAAAGGGAATGTAGGATTCGATGGTTTATCAGATGTAGAAAGATGAAGAGTTAAATATGCCTTCCAAGCATTTGACTTGAATAATTAAGTAGATAAAAAGAGTTGCAATGAATTTCCACAAAATTATTGTTACTCTTCAGTATTACATAATTTATGATTTTGTAATATAATGCCATTGGAACAGTACTTTGTTCTTTAACTATCATTCTCAACATTCTTAATATTTGTCCAAACTGCTGTCCACATTAATACAGAACAACAAAAGTCAGAGATAATTTTTTTCTCTTCTATCTCTCCTAAATATAAAACACTGTAACTCTAGCTAACATTTTTACATGAATGAGTGGATTGCATATACTGTATAAGATGACCCAAATCACAAAACTTTCATGAATTTTCAAAGTGCACTAAATCAATGTAGAGCAATCCAGACAACTGAACTATAAACATTGAGAGTTGTATAGCCTTCACTTGATTTGATTTGAGTAGGATAGTGCATTGATTGACATTTGAGGAATGTAGCATTCAATACTTACCCTCCAGAGAGGATGAAAAATAGCCACAAATTCAATAACATCCATCAGCAAATAACTAAAATATTACCTCAAATTTATCTTCACAGGTTTGAATTTTGATCTTAGGTTGATATAATTATAAAAGGGATTCTGCATTTTAATAAAGTATAGTATAAATTTTAACAGTAATTCATTTTTAGTTGTTATCTACAGAATTTCCCAACATGCAAGGACAAGCATACCTCGACTTACTGTGAATCACTTTGTTGTACTTTATTGATATTGCTTTTTACAAATTAAAGCTTTGTGGCAACCCTGCATCTAGCAAATCTATTGACACAATGTTTCCAACAGCATATTGTTACTTTATGTCTCTGAATTATATTTTGTTAATTTTCATAATATTTCAAATATTTTCATTATTATTAAGTCTTTAATGGAGATCTGTGATCAGTGATCTTTGGAGTTACTATTGGAATTGTTTTGTGGTATCACAAACTACACCCAAATAAGAGTGCAAAGTTAATGTTTTATGTGTTCTAACTGCTCCACTGATTGTTCATTCTCCTGTTTCTCTACATCCATTCAGACTTCCCATTCCCTGAGATACAATATTGAAATGGGTCAATTAATTATTCCATAATACCTCTAAGTGTTCAAGTGAAAGGAAGAGTTGCACATTTCTCATTTTACATCAAAAACTAGAAATGATTAAGCTTAGTCAGAAAGGTGGAAAACCAAGATAGGTTGAAAGCTAGGCCTCTTGCACCAGTTAATCAAGTTGTGTATCCAAAGGAGAAGTTCTTGAAGTAAATTAAAAGTTACTACACGTTCCTGCAATCCCAACACTATGGGAGGCCAAGAAGATGAATCACTTGAGCCTAGCATTTCGAGAACACCAAGAGCAACATGGCAATACTCCATCTATACATTTTTTTTTTTAAATAACAGGGTATGGTGTTGCACACCTGTAGTCTCAGCTACTCAGGAGGCTGAGGTGGGAGAATCATTTGATCCAGGAAGGCCGAGTCTTCAGTGAGCTGTGATTGAGCCCCTGAACTTCAACCTGGGCAATAGACCAAGACTGTGTCTCCAAAGAAATGTTAAAAAATGGTTCTACAGTGAACACACAAATAATAAGAAAATGAAACTACATTATTGCTGATATGTGGAAAGCTTGAGTGGTCTGGCTAGAAGATCAAACCATCCACAACATTCACTTAAGCCAAAGCCTAATCCAAAGCAAAGCCTTAACTCTCTTCCATTCTGTGAAGGGTGAGCAAAGTGAGAAAGATGCAGAGGAATTATTGGAACCTAGCAGAGGATAGTTTATGAGGTTTAGAGAAAAAAGCCATATGGATAACAGAAAAGTAAAGTTGGAGTAATAAGTGCTAATGTAGAAGTTACAGCAAGTTATCCAGAAGATCCTGCTAACACAGTTGATAATGTGGCTACACTAAACAACTGATTTTCAATATAAGTAAATCAGCCTTCAGTTGAAAGGAGATGTCATCTTATACTTTCATAGCTAAAGAGGAGAAATCAATGCCTGTCTTCAAAGCTTTAAAGGACAGGGTGACTCTCTTGTTAGGGGCTAATACAGCTGATGATTTAAGTTCAACTTAATATTCATGTACTATTCCAAAAATCATGCTTCTTTAAAAATTATGTTAAATCTACTCTACCTGTGTCTTATAAATGGAACAGCACAGCTTGAATCATAGCACGTTTGTTTACAGCAGGAATTACTGAATATTTTAAGACCACTGTTGGACCTACCACTTAGAAAAAAATTATTTCAAAATATTGCTGCTCATTGACAATGTGCCTAGCCACCCAAGAGTTCTGACAAAGATATACAAGGAAATTAATACTATTCTTATTCCTATTGACACAATGCCCATTCTGCAGCCTGTGAATCAAAAAGTACTTTTGAGTTTTAAGTCTCATTAAAGAAATGCATTTTGTAAGGCTACAGCTGCCGTAGTGATTCCTCTGGTGGATCTGGTCAGAAGTTAAAATAACAAAATTCACAGGAGTTTTGAAGAAGTTGATCGCAACTCTCATGGATTACTTGGAGTGACTCAAAACTTCAGTGGAGGAAGTAACTGCACAGATGGTGGAAATGGCAAGATAACTCAAATTAGAAGGAGGCTGAAGATATGAAACAATTGCTATAATCATATATATATATACACACAAAGTCTTGCTGTGTTGCCCAGGCTGGAGTACAGTGGCTCCATCTTGGCTCACTGCACCCTCTGCCTCCTAAGTTCAAGCAATTCTCATGCCTCAGCCTCCCAAGTAGCTGGGATTACAGTGATATGCCACCACCACAACCAGCTAATTTTTGTATTTTTCATAGAGATGGGGTTCACCATGTTGGCCAAGATGGTCCCCAACTCCTGACCTCAAGTGATCTGCCCACCTCAGCCTCCCAAAGTGCTGGAATTACAGGTGTGGGCTACTGCACCTGGCCAATTGCTATAATCTTGTGATAAAACTTGAATGAATGAAGATTTGATTTAAAAAAAATTCAATGTTTTCATTCAGGGGGTACAAGTTCAGATTTGTTACATGGGTGGATGGGGTGATGCTGAGGCTTTGGTATCCAGGTCGTCAGCATACCAAAACCCGGCAGAGATGCAACAAGAAAAGAAAACTTCAGGCCAATATCCATGATGAACATAGATGCAAAAATCTTCAATAAAATACTGGCAAGCAGATTGCAACAGCTCATCAAAAAGCTAATCCGCCATGATCAAGTAGGCTTCATCCCGGGGATGCAAGGCTGCTTCAACATACACAAGTCTATAAATGTAATATAACACATAAACAGAACCAAAGACAAAAACCACATGATTATCTCAAATGATGCAGAGAAGGCCTTTGACAAAATTCAACAGCCTTTTAAGCTAAAAACCTTCAATAAGCTAGGTTTTGATGGAACGTATCTCAAAATAATAAAAGCTTTTTTTGACAAACCAAAAGCCAATATTATACTGAATGGGCAAAAACTGGAAGCATTCCCTTTGAAATCTGGCACTAGACAAGGATGCCCTCTCTCACCACTCCTATTCAATATAGTACTGGAAGTTCTAGCCAGAGCAATCAGGCAAGAAAAAGAAATAAAGGGCATTCAAATAGGAAAGGAGGAAGTCAAATTGTCTCTATTTGCAGACGACATGATTGTATATCTAGAAGACCCCATCGTCTCAGCCCAAAATCTCCTGAAACTGAAGCAAGTTCAGCAAAGTCTCAGGATACAAAATCAATGTGCAAAAATCACAAGCATTCCTATACACCAATAACAGGCTGAAAGAGAGCCATATCAAGAATGAACTGCCATTCACAATTGCCACTAAGAGAATAAAATACCTAGGAATACAACTAACAAGGAGTGTAAAGGACCTCTTCAAGGAGAACTACAAGACACTGCTCAACGAAATAAGAGATGACACAAACAGATGGAAAAGCATTCCATGTTCCTGGTTAGGAAGAATCAATATTGTGAAAATGGCCATACTGCCCAAAGTAATTTACAGATTCAATGTTATCCCCATCAAGCTACAAATGACCTTCTTCACAGAACTAGAAAAAAAACACCTTAAACTTCATATGGAACCAAAAGACAGCCCGCATAGCCAAGTCAATTCTAAGCAAAAAGAACAAAGCAGGAGGCATCACACTACCAGACTTCAAACTATACTACAAGGCTACAGTAATCAAAACAGCATGGTACTGGTACCAAAACAGAGATATAGACCAATGGAACAGAACAGACGCCTCGGAGGCAACACAACATATCTACAATCATCTGATCTTTGACAAACCTGACAAAAACAAGCAACGGGGAAAGGATTCCCTGTTTAATAAATGGTGTTGGGAAAACTGGCTAGCCATGTGCAGAAAGCAGAAACTGGACCCCTTCCTGACATCTTACACTAAAATTAACTCCCGATGGATTAAAGACTTAAACATAAGACTTAACACCATAAAAACCCTAGAAGAAAATCTAGGCAAAACCATTCAGGACGTAGGTGTAGGCAAGGACTTCATGACCAAAACACCAAAAGCATTGGCAACAAAAGCCAAAATAGACAAATGGGACCTATTCAAACTCCACAGCTCCTGCACGGCAAAAGAAATAGTCATTAGAGTGACTCGGCAACCAACAGAATGGGAAAAAATTTTTTGCAGTTTACCCATCTGAAAAAGGGCGGATATCCAGAATTTACAAAGAACTAAAACAGATTTACAAGAAAAAAACAAACAAGCCCATTTAAAGCTGGGCAAAGGATATGAAAAGATACTCTACAAAAGAAGACATACATGAGGCCAACAAGCATATGAAAAAATGCTCATCATCACTGGTCAGAGAAATGCCAATCAAAACTACATTGAGATACCATCTCACGCCAGTTAGAATGGCGATCATTAAAAAATCTGGGGCCAACAGATGCTGGAGAGGATGTGGAGAAATAGGAACACTTTTACACTGTTGGTGGGAGTGTAAATTAGTTCAACCATTGTAGAAAACAGTGTGACGATTCCTCAAGGACCTAGAAATAGAAATTCCATTTGACCCAGCAATCCCGTTACTGGGTATATATTCAAAGGATTATAAATCGTTCTACTATAAGGACATGTGCACACAAATGTTCGTTGCAGCACTGTTTACAATAGCAAAGACTTGGAACCAACCCAAATGTCTATCGATGATAGACTGGACAGGGAAAATGTGGCACATATACACGATGGAATATTATGCAGCCATAAAAAAACAATGAGTTTGGGTCCTTTGTAGGGACATGGATGAACCTGGAAACCATCATTCTCTGCAAACTGACACAAGAGCAGAAAATCAAACACCACATGTTTTCACTCATAGGTGGGTGTTGAACAATGAGAACACATGGACACAGGGAGGAGAGCACTACACACTGGAGTCTGTTGAGGGGAAATAGGGGAGGGACAGCGGGGGGAGGAGAGTTGGGGAGAGATAGCATGGGGAGAAGTGCTAGATGTGGGTGATGGGGAGGAAGGCAGAAGATCACACTGCCACGTGTGTGCCTGTGCAACAATCTTGCATGTTCTTCACATGTACCCCAAAACCTAAAATGCAATAAAATTCAAAATAAAATACCCAACAAGCAGTTTTTTGACCCATGCCCAACTCCCTTCCTCCCCACTCTATTAGTCCCCAGTGTCTATTTTTCCATCTTCATGTCCATGTGTACTCAAAGTTTAGCTCCCACTTACCGGTGAAAACATTCAGGATTTGATGTTCTATTGCTGTACTAATTTGCTTAGGATAATGGCCTTCGGCTCTATCCATGATGCTGCAAAGGACATAATTTGTTGTTTTTATCGCTGCCTTTTTCCTTTTGTTTATACACCCAGTAATAGGATTGCTGGGTCTAATGATAGTTCTGTTTTTAGCTCTTTGAGAAACCCTTCCATCAAGGCTGAACTAATTTACATTTCTACCAACAATGTATAAGCATTTCCATTTTTCTGCAGTCAGTACAGCAACTGCTATTTTTTTAATTATTAATAATAACCATTCCAACTGTTGTGAGATACTCTTTTACTGTGGTTTTGATTTGCATTTCTCTAATGATTACTGATGTTGGGCATTTACTTTTGTTGTCAGCCACTTGTATATCTTCTTTTGAGAGGTGGCTGTTCATGTCTTTGCTTAGTTTTAATGGGGTTATATGTTTTGCTTATTGATTTGTTTAAGTGATTTATAAATTTTGGATATTAGACTGCCATCAGACATGTAATTTGAGAGTATTTTCTCCCAGTTTTTATGCTGTCTGTTTACACTGTTGACAATTTTTTTTTTTTTT
>NW_016107448.1:4674078-4709074 GCF_001604975.1 Cebus imitator
TTTTAAACTGGGATTGCTTTTGGGCACTCAGTGAAAATTATTTGACAAAGTAAATCTCAATAAAGGTATTTCCTTGATTTTCTTACAGGATTTTTATAGTTTGAGGTCCTATAATTAAGTTTCTGAAACAGAATATAGCTCTGTCACCAAGGCTGGAGTGCAGTGGCATCATCTTGGCTCACTGCAACCTCCACTTCCTGAGTTTAAAATGATTGTCCTGCCTCAGCCTCCCGAGTAGCTGGGACTACAGGCATTTGCCACCACACCTGACTAATTTTTGTAATTTTAGTGGAGATGGGGCTTCTATTCACTATGTTGGCCAGGCTTGTCTCAAACTCTTGACTTCAGGTGATCCTCCAGCCTCAGCCTCCCAAAGTGCTACGATCACAGGCATGAGCCACTGCGCCCAGCACATCTTGAATTGATTGTTGTATATGGTTAAATGTAGAGGACCAATTTTATTCTTCTGCACATGGCTAGCTGTTTATCCCAGCACCATTTATGGAATAGAAAATCCTTTCCCCATTGCTTATTTCTGTAGGCTTTGTTGAAGATCAGATGGTTGTGTGGGTGTAACTTTATTGCTGGGTTATATATTCTATTTCATCTGTCTATTTGTCTGTTTTTATACCAGTTTCATGCTGTTATGATTATTGTAGTCTGATAATATAGTTTGAAGAATAGTAATGTGATGCTTCTGGCTTTGTTCTTTTTCCTTAGGATTGCTTTGTGTTTTCATGCCCTTTTTTTTTGTTCCATATGAATGTTAGAATGTTTTTTTTTCCCCTAATTCTTTGACAAATAACATTGGTAGTTTGGTAGAAAGAGTGGTGAATCTACAAGTTGTTTTGAGCAGTATGACCATTTTAGTGATACTGATTCTTCCAATCTATGAGTTTGGAATGGTTTTCCATTTATCTGTGGCACCTCTAGTTTGCAAGGACAACTACAAAACACCTCTGATTTCTTTCAGCAGTGTTTTGTATTTCTCCTTGCAAGGATCTTCAGCTGTTTTCCTAGGTACTACACTATTTTTTTGACTATTGCAAGTGGGATTGACTTCCTGATTTGGCTCTCAGTTAGAAAATTGTTGATGTATCATAAATACTACTGACTTTTATACAGTGATTCTGTATCTTGAAACTTTACTAAAGTCATTTGTCACTTCTAGAATTCTGTTGGTAGTCTTTAGAGTTTACTATATATAGAATTACATCATCAGGAAAGAGAGATATTGTGACTTCTTTTTCTATTTTGATGCATTTTACTTTGTTCTCTTCCCTGATTGCTCTGGCTAGGACTTCCAGTACTATGTTAAGTAGAATGGTGAGAATGGGCATCTTGCCAAGTTCCAGTTCTCAAGGTGAGTGGTTCCAGTCTTTGCCCATTTAGCCTGATATTGGGTATGAATTTGTTTTAGAAGGCTCTTATAATTTTGATATGATTTCCTTTGATGCCTAGTCTGTTGAGGGTTTTTACCATGAATGGAAGTTGGATTTTATCAAAAACTTTTAATCTATCAATCAAGATAATTATGTGGGTTTTATTTTTAATTATGTTTATATAATGAATCATAGTTATTGATTTGTGTATGGTGTGCCAACCTTGCATCTCAGGAATAAAGCCGCCCACTTAATCATGGTGAATTAACTTTTTGATATGTTGCTAGATTTAGTTTTATTAGTATTTTGTTGAGAATTTTTGCATCCCTGTTCATCAGAAATATTGACCATAGCTGTGCTTTTTCATTGCGTCTATGCCAAATTTTGGTATCAGGCTTCATAGCATGAGTTAAGGGGGAGACTCTATTCTTTAATATTTTTGGAATAGCTTCAGTAGGATTGGTAGCAGTTCTTTATTGTATATCTAGTAGAACTCAGCTGTGAATCCATGTAAACCAGGTCTTTTTGTTTGGTGTTCTTGTTAGTGATTCAATTTAAAAACTCGCTTTTGGTCTGTTCAGGTTTTCACTTTCTTTTTGTTTCAATCTTGAGTGATTGTATGTTTCCAGGAATTTATCAATTTCTTCAATGTTTTTTAATTCGTGTGTTTAGATGTGTTCATAATAGCTTCTAAGGATCTTTTGCATTTCCGTGGGATTAGTTGTAATGTCGTCTTTATCATTTCTGATTGTGCATGGCTGGATTTGCTCTTTGTATTTTCTCTGCTAATCTAGCTAGTGATCTATTGCTCTTGTTTATTCTTTCCAGAAATGAGCTTTTGGTTTCATCAATGCTTGTTAAGGAATTTTACATATCCATTTCATTCAACCCTCTTATTTTAGCTATGTATTTTCTTCTGTTTGCTCCATGCTTGGTTTGGCATTTTTTCTAGTTCCTCTAAGTGCAAGTTTAGATTGTTAATTTGAGCTCTTTCTAGCTTTTTTGCGAAGTCATTTAGTGCTATTAACTTTTCTCTTGTCACTGCTTTAGAGCATCCTAAAGACTGTATAAGTCTTGTCTTTATTTTTCTTAATTTTAAAATTTAAAAAAAATTTTTGCTTTAATGTTGTTGTTCCCCCCATAGTTATTTAAAAGTAAGTTGTTTACCTTCCATATATTTGTGTAGTACTGAGATATCTTAGTATTGGCATCTATTTTTATTGCACTGTGATCTGACAGTGTGCTTTGCATAATTTTGATTTTTTGAATTTATTGCAACTTGCTTTATGACTGAGCATGTGATCAATTTTAGACTATCTTCCATGTTCAAATTAGAAGTATATACACTCTGTTGTTGTTGAATGGAGTATTCTATATATGTCTAATATGTCCCATTGGTCAAGTTTTGAGTTTAAGCGCAAAATTTATTTGTTAGTTGTTTGCCTTGATGATCTGTCTAATGCCAGCAAAATGTTGAAGTCTCCCACTATTATTATGTAGCTTTCTACCTCTTTTCATAGGTCAGGAACAACTTGTTTCATAAATCTGGGTGCCCTAATATTTGGTGTGTATTTATTCATGACTGTTAAGTCTTCTTGTTGAATTGAACCATTTATCATTATGTAAAGCTCTTCTTTGTTTACTTAACGTCTGTTTTATCTGATATTAGAATCACAACTCCTGTTCTTTTTTTACCCTCTATTTGCATGGTAGATCTTTTTCTGTCCCTTTACTTTGAGCTTGCAGGTATTTTTACATGTGAGACAGGCCTTGTCCAGCTTGCAACTCTATGCTTTTTAATTGGGGTGTCTAGATAACTTAAATTCAGAGTTAGTATTGCTATGTGGCATCCTGATACTATCATCATGTTGTTAGCTAGTTGTTTTGTAGACTTGAACCTCTTATAAGACTTGTCTAGTGGTAATGAATGCCCTTAACATTTGCTTGTCTGAGAATAATTTTATTTCTGCTTCACTGATGAAGCTTAGTTTGGCAGGATATAACATTCTTCGTTGGAATTTCTTTTCTTGAAGGCTGTTGAAAATAGGTCCCCAATCTCTTCTGGCTTATAAGATTTCTGCTGAGAGGTCTGCTGCTATCCAGATAAGTTTTCCTGACCCTTCCATCTAACTGCCTATAATTTTTTTTTCTTTCAATTTGACCTTGGTGAATCTGATTACTATGTAGCTTGGGGATGGTGATTTTGTACAGTATCTTCCTTGGTCCCTCTGTGCTTTTAAAATTTCCATGTAAACCTCTCTAGTGAGATTGGTGAAATTTTCATGGACTATATCCTCATATTTATTTTCCAAGTTCCTTACCTTCTCTTGTCTCTTACAAATATTAATGAATCATAGGTTTGCTCTCTACATAATCCCATATTTCCCAGAGGTTTTATTAACTATTTTAAGGTTTTTTTTCCCCTACTGTTTTGTCTAACTGAGTTTATTTGAAAAACTGGTCTTCAAGTTATGAGATTCTTCCCTCATGTAGGTCTATTCTGCCTGTAATACTTCCAACTGTATTGTAAAATACCTCTAATGACTTTTTTTTTTTTAATTCCCAAAGGATCAGTTTGGTTCTTTCTTAAAATGACTATTTTATCTTTTAGTTCTTGAATCATTTTACTAGTTTCCTTGGATTCCTTGGATGGGATTTCAACTTTCTCCAGATTCTTAATAAACTTTCATGCCATCCAGATTCCAAATTATATGTCTGTTATTTCATTCATTTCAACGTGGCTAAGAACCATTGCTTGGGAGTTAGTGTGCTCATTTGGAGTTAAGGGGACATTCTGACTGTTTGAACTGCCAGTTTTCTTACACTGATTCTTTCTCATCTGAGAGGGCTAGTATTGCATTAATTTTTGTGTGTGTTGAGTATAGTCAATTGGCTTCATTTCTGGGTGTTTTCAGAGAGCCAACACTTTGTACAGGACCTTTATTTGCAGATGGATTTTTGCCCTGAGTGTCATAATTTTTGAATATTCGTAGAATATTTTTTGTGTTGTAGTTTGGGATTCAAACCTGTAGATGGCACTTAAGAGTAATTGCCATCAGATAGTCCCTTGCTCGCTGCTCGGCTCTTTTGTATTTCAGCATGTTCACAGTGGTGAGTCAGGCGGAGAGATGACTCCTTCACTAGGTTCGCTCCTGGGTCTTGGGGGAGCTCCCTCAAGTCACTGGTGCTATGCCCACATTGCCTTTGTTGGCTGTTCCACACCAGGAGGCTCTCTTGAGCAATGGCTATAGGTAGAAGACAGGCAATACCCTTCCCAGGCAGATTCTGTAAACTAAGGCACACACTGCTTCTGTGCCAGTCCATAAGCCTGCATTGCTGAACCCTCCCAGAGTTCTGAGAGTGGAGGCTTCTCCCCTGTTTCAGTGCTGGACACCAGTACCTGCATGACACTCCTGAGTTGCATGCAGCCCTAGGCAACTGGGACCTGCCAGCGGCTCCAGTCTCCGACCCTTGGGGTTGGGCCCTGACTGCACTGGAGTGTCGAAAATAATCTCAGGCCACCAGAAATTGGTGAGTTGGGCTGCCAGTGATGCACCGAGGCTGGGCAGTGGAAACTGCTGTGCACATGCTCCCACAGCAGTGGCCAGGCAGAGGCTTTGGGAGGGGCTAGCAGGGAGAGGGCTTGAAGAACAAATGTGCCCTAACTTTGTAGGAAAATCAGCCATGCTCTGTTTTGGAACTTCAGTATGCTGGAGTAAGAGCAACTCAGAGGAAAATGGGGAGTCTTGGGGTATGGAGGATTATGGCCCTGCGCTGCTGCAACTGCCCTGTGCATAAAAATCCTTCGGCTTAACACAGGCTAAAGTTCTGCCTTGGCTTACTCTTTAGGCAGACTTCCCTGCCAGCTCAAGTGTCTATGGGGAATGTGGAATCTCTTGGAATAGGATCCCATAGGTCCATGGAGAGGCAGAGCTGACCCACCATTCAATCACTCACACCTTCCCTAGGAGCAGTTCGGGGACGTGTACTAGCTTTGACATTTGGCAACCCCATGCAGAGTTCTCAGCTTTCTCCCTCTTCTGCATCAGCGTCTACATTGCCCTTCTACTGCTTCTCAGTTTTCTCTCTCCAAAGGCGTGTTTTTAAATGTTGCTTTACTCAAATTTGGTCTCTTTTCCATGGGAGTGGTGCTTTCTAGATGCATCTATTTGACCATGTTGTCTCCTATTTCAAAGTGTTGCTTCTTACAGATGAGCAAATAAACTGGTTCCTTGAGATGAAATCTATTCCTGGTGAAGACAGTGTAAAATTGTTGAAATGACAAGAAAGGATTTAGAATATTACCTAAACTTAGTTGACAAATTAGCAGCAGGGTTTAAGATGACTGACTCGAATTCTGAAAGAAGTTCTATTGGAAGTCTAGTGCTGTAAAGCTGCATTTCAAGCTAAAAATATATGTATTTCATGAAAGCAACAATCAATGGATCAGCAAACTTCATTGTTGTCTTATTTTAAGAAATTGGCATGGCCACTGCAACCTTTAGCATCCACCACCCTGATCAGTTAGCTGCCAGCCACATTGAGGCAAAACCTTCCAACAATGAAGAGATTAAGACTTACTGAAGGCTTGGATTATCATTAGCATGTTTAAGGAATAAAATGTTTTTAATAGACTTGCTGCATTGCAATATTTGCTTTAATATTGTGATCTGGAACCAAACCTGCAATATCTCCAAGATATCCTGTAGACACTTAAAGATAATTTAAACTTCCATAATTTGTTTTTAGCTAGCGGAAATATCAAAAATATTCTCCAGTGTAGCTTCATGTCTCTGCTATTAAAGTCTCTCTATACAGCTGAGAAGAAAGGCGAACAACTAGAAATCATTTTCTTTCCTCTTACCGCTTACTAGTGACTACAGCAGCATTTGAATTATTTCCCATTCTTTCTGTGATCGCCAAGGTGGTGATGCAGGACTTCGGAGGAAGGAATTTTACTGTTCCCCACTCAGCATCACCCCCATTTTTTTTCCCATTTCTTTGTAAGAACAATAAAAACAATGATTTCATGAGTGCTCATAATGTGCAAATTTAAGTGTATGCCAAACATATCTTTTCATTTTACAAATATCAGCGAGAGAGAATCTTTGTTCATAAATGAAACTAGTTTGTAGATTAAAAAAAAAAAGATGGTCATCGAGGTTCCGTAATATGTCTCATGTCACATACCTAGTAAGAGAATGCTCCAAACATCTCATGAAAGTCTCTCTAATTCTAAATTACCATCTTTCCTTTTATTCCCAGAGCTCTTCTGTGAGTATCAGCATTGTCAAGAATTGAGGTTAACCGTTACTTGAAAATATACAAGATTTTTCTCAGCCTTGGGAGGATAATCAATGTCAGTATTATAAATCCTTAAATAATGACATAGTGTATATACTTAGATAGCATAATTCATGCATAACTAACAGGTAAACACAATTTAACATTTAAAATGATAGTGATAAGAGGGAAATCAAAAAAGGGAATAATATAGTTTAATGTTTTTGCATGACTCTTGTCTACTGAACTTCATAAAAATTTATGATTAGTTATAGCAATACAAAACTGAACTTTATTTAAACACTTTAAGTTAAAGACAAGGAATAAAATTTCTTTGTATATAATTAGTTAGTAGCCAATGTTTTCATTCATTACTAATATAGTAAATGTATTCAAGTGCTATACATGATAGTAATATTTGACAAAATACATTTTTCATAAAGAAATAAGTTCAACTGAACATCTTTCTTTAAACAAGATTATTTCCTAAAATGCCTTTTCTACTCAAGAAGTATTTCAGAAATTTATTCAAACTTTGTAAATTGGGGGTAAAAGCTTTTAAAATACATTAGCTGTTGAAATAGTATTCTGTAGGAAAACATGCATATTATTATATTTAAAATTATTGTCTGAACAGATGGAAAATAAGATACATCTTGAACATTGATAGAAAGCTGACATCTAGAAAAATAGGTACATGCAATTAGAGTTTGCTGTAATAAAGAATGACAAAATTTCTGTGCACCAAAGTTATTCATTGAACAAAAGTAAAACATCTCTAAATAGATATTGATTAAAGTATGAAGCATAAAACTGACACTTCAATAAAGGTCAGAATGAAACTATTACAGGAAATTGTTGACATGACATGGAGATATGATAGACCGATGAGAAACATAATGAAATATAAATGAAATACAATAGAGCAGAAAAATGAAATGTTAAAAACATAGGCAGTGATTAAAAATAGGAAAGACTGTAAAAGAGTAAAGATAAATTCTGGAAGAGTGCTTTAAAAGTAGGCACTGGTGACTTTTAACCAAACTGAGTACAGACAAATCCAACAGAGTGTATGTGGGTTTAATGAATCTGTCTAAACAGAGCAGAGGATGAGTGAATTCATGGCTGTTGATCATGATATTCAGGACTGACAAGTTTCTCTTTGGTTTTGACAGAGAATCTGTGCCTTTGTAATGTGTCGGAGTGGGCATAGACTGCCAAAGAGAATGTCTAAGATAACTCTGTATAGAAATATGAAATGCAACTTTTTTGGTCTGTGATTCTTAATTGTTAAATGTGTAATTCCGTCTCAAGTAGTCACAAATCAGCATCTCTGTTTTTGTTATTGTTTTCTTAATGCATGGTCACTAAAAATTAACAAAGCCATGTTATACCTTTGCAACACTACCTTACATTTAGCTTTTTCCTTGAACTACTACAAAATATTTCCCATCAATAAAACAAATGAATAAAATATGTATAAGACCTTTCTTTCACCTCCTTTCTTAATAGCAAACCAAAATTTGTGGAATGATTTATTGCATTTTTTATGTTTCATTCTTCAAGAACCTTGCCTTTCAGAAGCCTTGACTTGCCTAATGTTAGATTGCTTACTGGGTTTTCAGAATTTTGGCCTGTGGTTAGTATCTAATAAACGTACTTTGAATTACTGCTCCTTGGAAATTATATGTTCCAAAAGAGTAAACCAAACAACCCTTCTTTTTAGATTTAGTAAACCAGAATGTTATTGAAGTTATTTTAAGCAAGAAAAGATTGTAAAGATATTTCTATAAACTGTAAGTAGCTATACCTAAGTATTTTTTCTTATTAATTATTATTTTTTCACTAGGAAACAACTGTAATTCCTCACAATCCAGGATGACACAATGAAGAAATTCATACTATGAAATGTGAGGTTGAATTCAATTTTATGTGGACTTGAGTAATTTACTGAGACTCTCTTGGCTTTATTTTCTATTCTGTAAAAGGTAAAGAAAATTGTGAAGATTTCAAACAATATATGAAAAGCTTTCATATGTAAGAGGGACTGTGAAAATTGTCACATGAAAACTAAATTCAGAAATCTTCACAATTAAATACTTCATCATCATTTTTTTCTCTAACTTTTCCAAATAATATCTATTTCCAAATTATAAGTTTATTTTATATTAAACATTTTATTATTATGTAATGATGTTGCAGAATGTAAAGTAGTATTTATAGAGCACTTTTTATAGATAGAGAAGTAGCACTCCTAAGGATGTTGAGGCATAAATAAGGTTTTGTGAATTGTAATATAGAATATCTTATTATTTCCAAGTACTAGTTCATATCACTTTCTTAAGGTGATTTTAAAAAGAGAAATTCAGCTTCCTAAATAAATATTGAATTATGAGCAAATTCTTATTTGATAATTTGCCAGAACAATTGGATTATTAATATAGTAAACTTTTATAATTTTTAAAATTTCTCAGAAATTATAATATCTAAAAACAGTGCTATTCCATCTGTGCAGAGTTACTTTAGGGTGA
Organism: Cebus imitator; assembly: GCF_001604975.1. NCBI lineage: Eukaryota > Metazoa > Chordata > Mammalia > Primates > Cebidae > Cebus > Cebus imitator. Next base: position 4,683,275 of record NW_016107448.1, read on the forward strand.
GGTTTAGACATTGTTTTAATACCAAAAATACATGTGATGCATTTAAAAAAGCTTTATTAGAAACATAAAAGTGTTCTTACCGAAAACAATGGCAAAACATTTATTTGGTACATTCAGGCTCTAGGAGAAACTAGACACTGAAACTGAAAATTTTAAGAAGCTAAACAGCTATCCATGCCATTTTGTTACTTTTGGTATGGACTGTGATGGTTTCTTATCTCTTATTTCTATTATCTACATGCTTAGTAGACTATGAAGTGGCACACGGTGAGCACATTATAAGTGCTTGCTAAATAAGAGTACATTCTTTAAAATATTGGGTGTTTTATAGTGCATAAAGATTCATAGGTTACAAGTTTCATTTTAAGAGGTTAAAAGATAGCAAACCGTCAGATGTCTCTGAATCCATATATCATGGAGAAAGAATCTAATTGGCCCTGTATTTGTCAGGGAATCACTTCCAGTCATTACATTGTGATTAGGAGCAGGGTCAAGAGTCACACACATAGATCATGCAGCATAGTTCTCTGAGAATTGGATCTTGCTCTTTGCCTAGTACTTCAAGACATGTTTACTGTAGGAAACTTGTAAGCTTTTCTTTCCAGCTACACCATCAGTACTCACTAGGCATACAAAAATAGAAAATACTTAGTAGGAAGAAAAAAAATGCAGTGGGTCTATCTATCTGTCTATCTATCTATCTATCTATCTATCTATCTATCTATCTATCTATCATCTATCTCATCTATCTTCTTCTAGTGTTATACATCAAAGAACTCTCTTGCATGATATGGAGATTAAAGAGCTGTCATTAACATTCCTAATACATTTAAATGTGTTTAATTATATTCTTAAGAATTTGGAATCTACATTTTATGCTAAGAAATCAAAAAGAATGAAATAAAAAGAAATAAATAAAGAAAAATAAGAGAAAAATGAAACAAACAAACTAAAATTTCCAACTGGTAACTTTGTAAAAGCAATCGTAAGGTTGTATTCTTCTTGTAGCTTAACAATAAAAACTATTGCACAGTGCTAGACACACCATTTAGGACTCAATAAATTTTCAATGACTAACTAGGGGAGGTTAATTGATTTATTCATTTGTTCACTCAGTGAACAAATGCATAAATCCAGTCAAGTCAACTTGACAGGATTCAGGAATAACTAAATAACTGTCAAAGCATTATTTCTGAATGTGCCTGTGAGGGTGTTTCCAGAGGAGACCGGAATAAATCAGTGGACTGAATGGAGACTATCTCTCCTCAATATGGAAGAGCAACATTCAATTGTCTGGGGGTTCAAATAGAACAAAAAGAAGAAAACAATTTCCTTCTCCCTCTCTCCTAGAATGGGGACATTTTTTCTCCTTCTTCTCCTTCTTTTTGTTTTATATTGTACATTAGGTTCTGGTGTACATGTGCAGATCATGCAGGATTGTTGCATAGGTACATATATGGCAATTTGATTTGCTGCCTCCATTACCCCTGTCACTTATACCTGGCATTTCTCCCCATGTTATCCCTCCCCAGCCTCCCCACCCTCCGTTATATGTCCCCTAGCCCCCCACAAGAGACCCCAGTGTATGATGCTCCGCTCCCTGTGTCCATGTGTTCTCACTGTTCAACACCCACTTCTCCTTCTTATGGAGATTGGAACTCCAGGCTCTGCAGCCTTTGGACCCTGGGACTTTTGCACCAGACTCCACCACCCTCTGGGTTCTCAGGCCTTTAGCTCAGACTGAGGATTATATCATAGGCTTCCCTGATTCTGAGGCCTTCACACTTTGAGCCACATTGGCAGCCTCCCTGGTTCTACAGCTTGCGAAGACTTTTGTGAGACTTCTCAGCTCCTATAGCTGCATGAGCCAATACCTCTCTTAAATTCCTTCTTTTACCTCTATCTACCTACACATTATATATGTATGTGTGTGTGTATGTGTCTGTGAATGTATCTCCTATTTATTCTGTCTCTCTGGGGGACCATGACAAAATAAACCCAAGCAACATTTATAGAAGCTTTGTTTATGTTTAAGAAAAACCAGGACGAGAAACTAGAAGCTTAGAGAAAGGAATCCATGTTAGTTCACATGCATCTAGGTGTATACAACTTTAAATTTTCTTAGAAATTGATTCCAACAAAAATCATTAGTAAAGCTGTCTTCAATACAAAAATCATGAGGTGAGGTATTTTTTTAAAAAGTCCCCCATACATGGTGAAGCATAAAATGCAGATTCTAAATTCTTAAGAATATAATTAAACACATTTAAATGTATTAGGAAAATTTTTGAAATCTAAGTGAAGACTAAAACTGATTCATTAAAAACAACTTACAAAAAATCAGAAAAACAATATAATCATAAAATCTACATATCCTTAGGAATCAATTGGCAGCACAATAAAGTCATTTTCAAGACTAATGTTTTCCTAACTCGACTGAGAATAGAATTCCCTATGGACCATTGTCCAAAGAGGCACCTGGAGACCCTAATATAGAAGACTGTGGATTGTTCCAGAAAATACTGTAAAAAATAAAAATAAAAAAAATAAAAAACCTCCCCTGATAATCCTGATAATCTGTCAGACTTGGGATTCATTGCTCTACCTTCTGTAACATATTAGAACCAGCAAAACATAGGAGCTAAATTGCTTAGCTCTTACTAGTTTCTTTTATCTTGTTATCAGTGAGCAAAATCCTTAAAACATCATCTTTTTTCTTGACTTAAAATATGCCCATCCAACCATACCCATCATTTGAATTCTCAACATTCCTCAGTCTTCACTGACATAAATGAATGAGCCTGGGGAAGAAAACATGATATTTGCATCAATCGACTTTTTGCCTTCCTCTACTCCAAAGCTTGAGAATGCAATTGAATCCACAAGTTACGGCAAGAAGTCTGCACACTTGAATTGTTTGGTCTCTATATGATATAGACCGGGATGTTAGGCTAATTACATTCTACTCTGATTCTGTTTTTATTTTACTTTTTTCTGTCCCACATGGAATCATCACACCTGCACCTAAACTTGGAATACCTACTGGCCTCCAGAGTCCAGGCAGTTGTATGAACTGGATTCTGCTGATGTTTGGAAGACTGAGGTTCTCTAATCCCACACACAAATAGTCATTCATTGTGAAAGACTCGCTACAGGGAGGTTACAAGATGATGTGAAGATATTGTAACCCTAAGAGCCATTTTGAAATACTAATTAAATACATTTTTTGTATTATCCTCCATGATAGAAGATCTAATCCACCCTTCTAGATGTGAGATTTATTGGGGGTGGGGCAGGAATCTGGCATGCTCAACAAAACACTGCTCTAAATATTTTCACATTACTGTTTCTGCTTTGTCTTTGGGGCAACCTCTAATGGTGAGGATACAAGTTTATTACTTCTTATCACAACACACACTTGCATAGTGCAAAATGAAGACACAAACATAGCTGAAGTCTTGGACTTTAAACATGCAATCAAGTGAATTGTTGGTTCTTACAAACAATTTATTTGGATTTCATGAAAATTAATGTAAATGTAAAAACAATTGTAATAATATTATTTAAATAAGATGTGCATATTCCAGTAACAGAACTTAACATGGAAAAATCATGAGGGTCACAAGAGTATAATTTTTATACTGATTTTATGACCAATGCCTGATTTGAATAATAAATTATTCATCTGTATATGTGTGGTTATTGAACTAAGTTTTCATTTTTCTTACACCATTGGAACATGAAAGCCGTAAAGCTAGCAGAAACAAAATATCTCTTTTTCCTTGCGCAAATTAATTATTAAATTGAATAGCTAGGAAGCAAATGTATCTCAATATCTCCTCATAAATATAGTTTTCTTTAACTCAGCATCAGTGTCTGATATGAGAAGTAATTGGTGTATCAAGTAATTGGAATCTCAATTCACATACATTATTTTAATTTCTACTGAACTTATGTCATGCTTTAGATCACTTATTTATTGTTGTTCTGATAAAAATTCTATTTGTTCATTTTTTAATGTTACATACATAATATTAGCTGTCTTTCCTCGAGTATTTAATATGTGCCAAATACATTGTTAAATTTGAATATTTTATAATATAATATCTAAAAATATTTACAATCCCTATTTTATGGGTGAAGTAGGTGAGCAGGGAGAGGTAAAGATTGTCCTATATCTCATTACCAAAAAACGGTACAACCAGGACATTAAGGCATATGACAAGACCTTAGCACTATACTAGTTATTGCACTATACTGTTTCTTATTTCAGGTATGTCAAATATAAAGGAAGGAATTTTTTGTCAAATTCTCTTACATGAATATTTTATAAACTTTATACATAAAAGTGTCATTGTTATTCCTTTGTAATATTCTACTGTTCCTCTGTGAAGTGTTTCATATTTTGTGTGTGTGAATTGAAAGCAAAGAGGAAAAAAATCACCTTTCAATTTACCATAAACATGATGGAACAATGTGTGTGTGTAGGTGTGTGTTTTCCTCAAACATATTGTGCTATCTTTTCTATTATTCACCAGTAAAAATTATTAAAATATATGAATCTATTCATCATGGTAAATTTAAGGATAAGAGGAAAGTAAAGTCTTATTTAAGGTAATTCTATGCAAAATTGAAAAAATATGTTTAAAAATCACTTGTGAATCTATACTAGAGGTGATGGTATGATATTTTATGTGCTTCTTTACACACATACTGATACATATTATTTTTCAAGTTGCAAATTTCATCTCATTAATTAAAAAATACATTTTAATGTCTGCATATCTAATATTCCTTATGGAGCAATAATTTAAATTTAATGCCAAGGAAGGAATTTTTGTCTGTCCTGTTCACTGACATGAACATCAAAAGTAGCTGGCATATGAGTCACGTATTGAATAATTTTTAATGAATAAAGTAATGAATGAATTTAATGATGACTCTGGATTTGGAAATGCTGGCTCTTTTCCGTTTCTTAATATTTAAAATTTCATGTGATGACTACAGCTTATTCACTGAACAAAGGCATGATTACTTTCTTATGATCGGCTCCCAGCAACAGGATTATCAGTTCAAAGGGTATATACATAATATTATGACTTTTGAGTTCCAGTTCTTCTTCATTTAAGAATTAAAAAAAATACAAAAGGAGATTGTCTATTCAATTTCTTGTTCCTGCAGTCTAGCATTGGAATTACTGATAATGAGAGAGAGTCGGATTGGTCTTTCCATAATTTTTTGGTTCTTAGAAGAAATATTTTAGCAATATCACTACACTAAGATTTTTATGCTTTTCAAACTGTCTGACAGCTGCAGGGCTGTATGTCTCTCCCATTAAAAAATCTGACTCTTGAGTCCACTTCGTATCTAATTATCTGTACCTATTTTTTTTCCCTGCAAGTTTTCCTTGTTTTTTCATATCAAAATGACTCGTGCCAAATTGGCTTTCTGGTTATCTATCTATCTATTCATCCATCCATCTATAATTTTAGGCTTCATGAGATGTCTGAGGGCAAGAATGGGGCTAGAGAACTGATAGTTGACACCTCTATTGGCATCATTTAATTGAGATGGAAGGGCAGAAGAATGGGTTAAGAAATAGGTTTATTATTTAAACAAATTATCCCAAGAAATACATACAACTACTCATAACCCTCATTATCTGTGAATGAGGACACTTCCTTTCCTAATCATTGGACTACTGTGAATAATTTTAGGTGCCATTTTGTTGGGAGAAAACTGGCATGTCATTTATTTTCATGTTTTGATTACAAGTTTAATGTATGCATCTAATAAATGTACTGTCCATGTGACTTTTCTTCATTCATAAACTGCCCTTTTTTCTTACATTACTTATCTCAGCATATGTGTCTTAATTCTTACTGTCTTTAAAATTTGCCTTTCAGGTTGAGTCAATATTGAGATATAAAAAAGATAATATACATAAAAACATCATTTTGAGAGAAGCTGGTTTCAAACTGAGATCTGAGATTACTGTTTGTCTTTGTATTTCTAATCTGATTTACTAGCTTCATTTAATGCTTGTTCTTTTCACATTGGGTTATGCAGAGATGAAGAAAGGGAAAGATCCCTGCACTGTATGTTTAGATACTGAGCAGAGGTTGGCACTGAGTTACTTTGCCAATTAACAGCTGGGCCAGCAGCTCAGAAGAGAGACAGGGCATTATTGAAATTTTCAGGCATCTATTGTTTGAAAAATTTGTAAAAAGATTAAATATTTCATTCTCAAATTTACAATGAGCTCCAAATAAATTGAAAGCTCTGTGATGTGTGTAGCATTTTGCTTCCTTCAGAGAATCACAATCTACTTTTGGTTTATTTTTTTATTCCCATTACAGGAATGCTTTGATGTATTATAATATGGCTACAATATTGAGCTGAAAACTGAGTTCAAGTTACATCACTTGCTGTAGCAACAGGGCCCCCACCTAAAGTCATGAGAACCTTCATTGTGTACCGATTACCTGGAAAAAAGATCCTGGTTGGTCCATATTCAGGTAATCTCTTTCTTGGACCTTTACCACAAAAGCATAAAGAAATACAAAAACAAACAGATGAGACAGAAGGTAGGTACAAAGAAACCTTGCAATGTACCTATAAAGTTGTATCAGCTCTTCAAGGCACCAACAAGCTTACTGTGTCCCAATAAGAAATGGAACAGTCACTTTCAGCCCTGATAACAAATCATCTCAGCTAGCACAAGAAACTTGTCCTGTTTAAGTTACTCTATAGTATTTTATTCTATTTTACAGCTATTTGTTCTTACTTAGTATTTATTAAGATATATATATATATATATATATATGTATATATATATATATATATATATATATATTTATATTTCTGGGCTGCTTATGCTGCGATAAATTGAACTAAGAGTAGAACTGGGATACAAATCTACATCAAAACTATAATGTGTGAGTGATGCACTCTTGAGGTTCCTCCATGCTGGAGTATCAGGAAACAAAGTGTGATGCTTCAAAGAGAGATGCTTCACTCTGGAAACTACTGGACTGATAAATAATGGTGTCCCCTTCCCACTTTGAGGTTCTTCTTCTAAGTTTAAAGCACAGAAAGTGTAATCCCTGCTTTAAAAGTTGAGGTAAATTTTTTTGCACACATAGGCATATCTAAAGACAGCACAGGAAATTTTTGTAAAGTAATACAAACTGAGTGGCATCTTGATGAAATGCATGTAAAACTTCTGAATCAATTGATACCCAGTGGATTTGGGATGCGTTCTATGCCATTACTCATCAAAAGCTTTCAAGATTATTTTTCTCTACTAAAGATTATTCATTTATTATGAGTTTGATAGAAGGCAAACTGACCTAGCTCTTGGGAAGAATAATTTGAATTACATAGATCATTGTTGACAAACTGATCTAGCTCTTGAGGAAAATAACTTGAATTACATAGATCATTCCTGAGTCCATCATATTTATTGATTGCAGGACTTTATCGGCAAGATACTTCAGGAGAGGGAAGTGGGGCAGCAAAACATAGCCAGGGATGGGTGTAGGTTGCATGTATTTGGGCAGCACAAGGGGAGCTGATGGCAAAGGGTTAGGTCTTCTGCACATATATACTTATATAGAGTCTGAGTTCTCTAAGAATCACACATCAAACTGAGACTAGACTTGTGTATGCTTTAATAGAGTGTGTGAAGGAAAATGAGGAGGCTGATATACACCAGGTCACAATGCAGGTCTACCCCAGAAACAAGAAGAGAGAAAGAGTAGGGTGATGAAAATATGCTAGACTGTCACACAGTCTAAGAAAGATTTGGCAGGGTATCTGGAAGCCTTAAGACCAAAGTCACCTTTCAAAAGACTCCTATGTGTCTCAGGAAGACTTTAGTCTCCACCTACACTCAGTCCTTGACTGGGAGGAGCCTCCTGGAAGCACGCCACAGCATGGACTTAAATCACAGCACCTGGGATTCTTGTTCCATAATTTGCCCTGAGTTGGAGGTTTACAAGGTGCATTTTTAGTGGCATCACAATGAAAATAGGTACAGAACAAATTAAAGATTTTTAGTATTTATCAAATGCTTACAGTAAAGATTTCAAGTGAATTGTTATACTCAATGTACATAATAATTTAAAAAAGCATTATGTCACAATTATCAAAATTAAAATTCAGCATATGAAGAGGTAAAATAATTGGCCCAAGGCCATAAGTTAGTTAGTGGGGGATAAGCGGGAGTTAGGGCAGATCTGTCTCGCTCTCAGATCCATGCTTTTAACTTTTGAAGTTAGCTGCTTGAAAGACAATAAGAAAAATAAACAAAATACATTCACAATTGCCACAAGAAGAATAAAATACCTAGGAATAGGGCTAATGAAAGAAGTGAAAGACCTCTTCAAGGAGAATTACAAACTACTTCTCAAAGAAATCAGAGATGACACAAACAAATGAAAAACATTTCAGGCTCATGGATAGAAAGAATCAATATTGTCAAATTGGGCATTCTGCGCAAAGCAATTTATCGATTCAGTGCTACTCACACTAAAATACTATTTACATTCTTCATAGAATTAGAAAAAAAAAAACTATTTTAAAATTCACATGAAAACAAAAAAGGGCCCTAATAGGCAAAACAATCTTAAGCAAAAAGAACAAAACTTGAGGTATCACACTATCCAACTTCAAGCTATACCACAAGGCTACAGTAATCAAAACAGCAGGGTACATGTACAAAAACAGATGCAGACCAATGGAACAGAATAGAATACCCAGAAATAAGACTTCTCACCTACAACCATCTGATCTTTGACAAACATGACAAAAACAAGCAATGGGGAATCGATTCCATATTTAATAAGTCGTGCTGGGATAACTGGCTAGCCATATGCAGAAAATTAAAACAGAACCCTTTCCTTACAATATATACAAAATCAACATAAAATGAATTAAAACCTTAAATGTAAAACCCCAAACTCTAAAAACCCTAGAAGAAAACCTAGATAATAAAATCAGGACACAGGCAGAGGCAAATATTTCATGACAAAAATGCCAAAGCAATTGCAACAAAAGCAAAAATTGACTAATGGGGTCTAATTAAACTAAAGAGCTTCTGTACAGCAAAAGAAACTATCAACAGAGTAAACAGACAACCTAAAAGTTGAGAAAAAATATTGCAAACTATGCATCTGAATAAGGTCTAATATCCTGCATTATAAGGAACCTAAACAAATTTACAAGAAAAAAGATCATTAAAAAGTTAGCAAAAAACATGAACAGACACTTCTCAAAAGAAGACATTCCTTTGGGAGGCAGAGGCGGGCAGATCATGAGGTCAAGAGATCAAGACCATCCTGGCCAATATGGTGAAACCCCGTCTCTACTAAAAATACAAAATTTAGCTGGGAGTGGTGGCATGCACCTGTAGTCCTAGCTACTCAGGAGGCTGACACTGGAGAATTGCTTGAACCCGGGAGGCGGAGTTCACAGTGAGCCAAGATTGTGCCACTAGACTCCAGCCTGGTGCCTGGAAACAGAGTGAGGCTCTATCTCAAAAGAAAAAAAAAAAAAAAAAAAAAAAAAAAAAAAAAAAAAAAAAAAAAAAAAAAAGGAAGACATTTATGCAGCCAAGAAACATATGAGAAAAAAAAGCTCAACGTCACTGATCATTAGAGAAATGCAGATAAAAATCTCAAAGATATACCATCTCACACTATCCAGAATGCCCAATATTAAAAAGTCAAAAAACAACAGATTCTGTGAGTTCGTGGAGAAAAATCAATGTTTTTACATTTTTGGTGAGTATGAATTAGTTCAACCATTCTGGAAGACAGTGTGGCAATTCCTCAGGGATCTAGAGGCAGTAAAAACCTTTTGACCCAGCATTCTCATTACTGAGTATATACACAAAGGAACAGAAATCATTCTATTATAAATATACATGGATTCATATGTTCAGCAGTACTATTTACAGTAGCCAAGACATGGAATCAACTTAAATGTCCATTAATGATAGATTGGATAAAGAAAACATGATATATATACACCATGGAATACTATGCAGCCATAAAAAGGAGCAAGATCACGTTCTTTGTAAGGGACTGGAACTGGAACCCATTATCTTCAGCAAACTAATGTAGAAACAGAAAATAAAATACTGCATGTTCTCACTTATAAGTGGAATCTGAATGATGAGAACACATGGACACATGTGAATGAGTGAACGACACACACTAGGGCCTATGGGAAGGTGGATGATGGGAGGAAGGAGAGGATCAGGAAGAATAGATAGTGAATTCTTGTCTTAATACTTAGGTGATGGGATGATCTGTGCAGCAAACTACCATGGCACACATTTACCTATATGACAAACCTGCACATCCTGCACACTTACCCCTGAACTTAAAAACAAAAGTTAGAAATCAAAAAGAAAGGAAAAGAAAGAGAAAAGGATAGGCAGATTAAAAAATTATACAAGACAAGAAATTCATGTACATTCCTGTGAATGTTGAATCCTTTAGCTAGCTTAGGTTACTGGATAAAAAAAGTAAAAAAGAAGAACGAAAGAAAAAATGCTTCTCATTTTACTTTTCTCCAAAAGTAGTGATTTACTATTATATTACCGGAGCTCTTTGTGAATTTTTTGGTGAAAAGTAGTAGACTTTTCACCTAATTTCTACCTCTAATTGTAGGCAAATGTAAAACATTTGTGAATGGGCTGTTAAATTTTGAAGCCATCCCTGAAATGTTACAGTCTCATAATTTTGTAGATAAGATGTAGTTTGGGGCTGAAATAATTAAAAAGGGTGATTGAGGTTAGAGTATCTACTTCCAAAATGGCTCACTCACATGAATGTTGACAGAATGTCTCAATTTCTCAACATATGGGTTGTCCATAGGATTGCTTGGGTTTCTTCAAAACATCCATGTACCAGGAAAAGTTATCCTAGAACACAAGATGGGAGCTTCAACTTCTTTGCTAACCTACCTTCCAAAGTTACATCCATCACTTATGCAATATTCTATTGGCTATCCAAGTCAGTCCAATTCATCATGAGAGGGATCTATGCAAGTATGTGAATACCAAGAAGTAAGGTCCACTGATGGATCTCCTGGAGCTTGTTATTATATAGGGCTCAAGTGAATAGTTCAAGAAAACTGTATGGTTTGTGTCATATGACGATAGATATTTCCACTTAAAAATGGCTGAATAGAAATCATAAACCATGTGGAATCAAGCAAAGCACAGAAACATTTGAACAAGCAATATCAGATGAATATATCTATAGTAATAGGAAGCCTCTATGTTTTAAATAGCCTTGAGGATTCCAACTGTACAGAATGATGGTATTTTCCTTGTGCTAAAATGAGAACTGGGACAGACAATAAAGGAGACCGTCTGGAGATACTGCCTTTACTATTGAATTTATTATATCAATAAGGAGCAAACCAAAACAGCTTACTCCATATAAGAAATAAAAGGCTCCCAAAGAACTTATCCGACTGATTTAAAGAAATAAATCCTTCTGTTGGCATTAACCATTCTCTACCTTTGCCAAAGGCTTATATGGATATTCAGCATTAAATACTGACAAAGGAACCTGAACACTACATTCTGAAATATTTTCTTCCTCTAGAAAACTTGCTGATGTTGTATGAAAGGGAATTCTAGCTACCTGGAAGCAGGGAAATATTTTTAAAAGAGGATGAAGTTGAATATAAAATTGAATAATAATGAGAAATTTTATTATTCATAAAATAGGAAGGTTGCAATATTTTTACTTTCCTAGTAAATACATGGATGCCATGGAACAGTATTTTTCAACCTTAAGTAATAGGAAAAATTTCTCTTGAATAGGCAAATTTATTTTCATGTACTCCTGATTACTGACTTATTTTTAGCATAATGTTATTTAAACATGTAAAATAATGAAATTAGGAATAAACTCATAGCTTAGGTATGAAAATCAAAAAGGCAATTTAGTAAAATAAAACACAAAAATACTCAAACAATACTACTTAAATTGAGAACAGATGATGTTTACAAATGGAATTGTTCATGAAATAAATAATGTATGATGTGCCATAGCAGAATTTTCTTTATATTCAGCATATCTCTTTAACTATGTGTCTTGAGATAACTTAAATCTTCTCTTACATCATATACTCAGATTACAGGGGTGTCCTCGTTTTGCAGCCATGGCATAATCTGGCCATTGGTTGGCATAAATGCATCATATAATAATTCTCATTTCTGTTCCTTTGACAGTAACTTTCTGTAGTTAAACTAGTATCTATTGCTAAGGTAACTATAAATAAATATGCAAGGTACTATAATGGCTTGGCATTGATTGATATAAAGTGCTGATGTAGACAATCCAACTACACACACACAAACATGCAAAGAAACAGGCAGCATGTAGCGGATATGTGTTTGTGTGTGTACTGATTGAGATTAGCATTGAAATTAAAATACAAAATAAGGAAAACAGACAAATAAATATTTTTGATTGCCAAGCAAAGATCAAACTTTTTGATCTTTAAGGAAAATGGGAGAAAATAGGGGAAAAAAACCTGCTTATTTTGTTTGATTGAAAGTGTGGTTGGAATAAGTGAAAGAGTTAAAGTCTAGTTAAAGAAACGGCTATTAGGAAAAGGTTACTGTGAGTTTTAGAATAACGTATCTGCCATAAGGAGGTATTGTACTTGAAAAATGCTGTAAGATTGTATATTGCCTGTGTCAGATAAATATTAGCAACTGGAGCCCTAATACTAAAAATTAGTTTTCTGTATATCTTTGTTACAGGAAGTGAGGAAAATATTCTGCAAAATCCATATAAGTTATGATATATTAAGAAATTTCTTTTGAGAGTGAAAGGTAGAATCCACAATAGAGGAACTACCTAACAATTCACTAGGTGCGTATTAGAAAACTAATTCCATTTAACATTGCCAGATAACTATTACACACGCGCGCACACACACACACACACAGAGCAATGCCTATTACATCTGTTCTGTTGTTTGAGAAGCTGATAAATTCTGGAATTTGAGGGCAGTTTTTTGGTATTTCATTCCCATCTAAATTAAAATATATTTATATTTAAAAATATTCCACAAACTTCACACTTTCTTTGTATTCTTAAAGTTCTGCTAACAGAACATTTTTCCACTACTCAAAATGACGATCTAGTTACAATTGGAAAGAGTTGGAAGAGTTCACATCCTAGAGCACCTGTCAGAGTTATATCAAACAATGATCCAGCTCATTTACAATGGACAAAAAAAACAGAAAATCAAAAGTGAGCCTTTCGTTCTTATGTTCAGAAGGGTATGTCCCTTAAGGTATGGGAACTGCACGTATAAAAAATCTTTACTGGTATTTGCAACAGGCAGCTTTATAAATGAAATATTTTAATATTTGTAGACGAAGAAACTTGAGAGAACTTGTTTTCCAGTGTAACAGAGCTGCAGGTGGTATGCCATCTTGTATAAGAACCTGCTTAGTTATGGCGCTTTCCTTTGTCTAGTACTGTGAAAGAATGTGTAAACTATTTAAATTCATTATGAAATATGCTCTTTATTCATAAGTTTTCTGATCCAGAAAGCCTAATTTGCATTCAATTAAATGCTATGATCATTCCAAGGAAGGAGCTTAAAAGATAAGTAAATCTGAGTGGGTGCAATTGGCAAGAAGATATTCATATCTGAAATATAAGTCAATGAGATTTTTCTTGTGTTTGGATTAAAACCTCCCCGTTTTTGAGTAACATAAAGTTCTGATTTAAGCATTCACTCTTTTAGCCCTGTGCATTGGGATGAAGAACTTTTGCACACTATGTGTTCTTGGGAATGCACAAAGTAAATGAGGTTACATGTCACAAAAGTAAAGTGTTTTCTATATTAGTTAACTTAATTAGTTTTCATGGTACATTTTCAAGCTTTGAAATTTTTTTAAAAAAACAACTTTAAGTGCACACAAATGTATGGGAGCCTAGAGAAAAGATATTATATTTTAATCATTTCAGCATATTGAAAAGAGTAATGAAATTCTAAAAGTGAATACTATGTACATTCATTTATGCAATTTCTTTCTCTATGCCTATTTCATTTAAAATTAAATCTAAGACTTCTAACACATTTACATAATGTGCATACAATATAGATTTAAACAAATTTAAATATTCAATTCACCATTATTCATATTATCAGCATTGGGTCATAAAATCATTTATATATTCTTATTAAGCAAATCAAATTTCATTGCAAATCAATGAGTCAGTTAAGAAAAGACACTTAAATCTCTGAAACGCACTTCAATTATTATTAAATTGACAATAAATATTTTAATGTTTTTTTGTCTTCTATGGTTCTTAGATCATGCCTCATTGTAAGTTTTCTGATACTTCAGGAAGTAAAGAACTTTCCTAGAGCATTAAATATTTTAGTAGGTAGTGGCTACTCAGAAAATCCAAGCTAAACATTATGTGTATTTTTCCATGAATTATATCATTTTCTGCTTATTGAACTAAGCCAATAATTTATGATTGTATTTTGAACTAAAAAGTACAATTGAACCTCATTTGCATAAATGTACCTGGGTAAATTTAAAAAAAATACAATATTACACTTTTAAGCAGCAACGCTTTTCTAAATGCCAATTACTTTCATTAAAAAAATATGAGTCCAGCAAAACTTCTATATTTTCTTAATTCAAGTAACATGAGTTGCATATTACACTTTCTGAAATAGCTTTCCTAGAAGAAATGGTGACCAGAGCACTTGCCACCATGGGATATTATCTTTGGGAAGGCTTGTAACGTCTTTACGCTTTAGCTTTCTCACACGTAAATTATAACAGCTTCTGTAAACACTTGTGTACCTAAAATTAAATACAATTATATCATTGTAAGTGATCTTCAGAGAGGTGGTCTTGAGGAGCTCCATTTTCTTGAACAGAAGCTAAGCACTATAATTCCATGGTGAAAATAATACAACATAATAATAATTACAACAATAACAATAGCAGTTAATATTTACTGAGGTCTTATTGGTGCCAAACAATATTTTTGGCACTTTACATATGTTAATTCTATTAATGTCCATAGGAGTTATCAAATTCATAGCCAACTACTATGGCCCTCCTATTGTAAGTGGGATGTTATTCTATGAAGTAAGTATTATTATTACGTTTAGTTTATAGACACAGAAATTGAGACCTAAAGTTTGAGAAACATGATCAAGTTCACACATTGTTTAAAAAGGAGGAGCCTGGATTTAAACTCAAACCCTCTGACTCCAGAGCCACTTAATATAACCTTATTTAACAAAAAATACATGTTTCTAGTTATAGAATCCATTATCCACTATTTGAGTCCAACAAACATGAATTGATTTCCAATTACTAATAGGTAGATATGGGAGATAAAATGACAAAAAGCCACCTTTAATCTTCTGATTATCATATGAATTGAGTTATGCAAATGCAAAACAGTGAAAGAGACCTGCACTAGAATATCCTTGTTTGCCTGGTCCTGTTACTGACGGGATGGGCAACTTCAGGGAATTCACCGACCACTTAATTGCCTCTGATTTGTCGTTGTAAATTATTCATAGTAAGACATAGCTTTTTATATTTACACATCTGCTTTTTCAAAGACTAAAGGAAATGACGTACTTTGCTTAGTAAAATAAAATGTGAATGTAAGCTATGATTGCAATTCATAGTGGTTTATCCAATTGGTAATTAATACAATTCTATAACTAGACTTAAGATAGCTTATGACTTAAGTTGGAAAGCTTAGACATACTTTGAATTAAGATTACAATCTTTATTCAGCTCCACTTAAAGTTAATTATTTGAACTCCCTGGAACTTTTATTTTATTCACATATTGAAAATAATTGAATTTATTAACTTATCAAATATTTTGTGATTCTTAGGTAACACTTCTTAGCATTATGCAATAATAATTACCTTCTTAGCATTATGCAACAGCTTTTCTCCACAGACCCCAAGGCTTTTCATAAATTTGAATTTAATTTCATAGGTGTTAATTTTCATAACTGGATATTTACAGAGGTACCTGCCAGGCATTTTTGTTATAATTTTATTATAATATAGGTATCAAATAATCAGCAAATTCATTAAGATCACTTCAAGATAAGCTGAAAATCTCTGCATAAATGTTAGAAATGGCTAACTTGCAGACATTGGAAGAGAATTGTCATGTACTTTCTAAATCTTCCTTATTTCACGCAAAGTAGTTCAATGCTCTTCCACCAGTGCTTAATGTGTACTAGATTTCAGACTTTTCCCCTTCTGGTTACTTTCCTAAAGACCTGTTCTGACGTCTACAAATTCTACTTCTTTACTTTTAATATTGCTATAATATTAAACTATCTGTAGTTTTCCTTTCACATCACACTTTTCACCCCTTTATGCTGTACTGGTACATAAGTTTGCATTGTATAATTCAACAGTTACCATGGACAAGAAGTCACTGACTTCATAGACAAGCTGAACAGGTTGAATTTCACTTGCCATAGAAAATGACTGGCGCCTATACCAAAGCAAAGAAACTAAGCCACAATATATATTCAATATTTTTCTCTACCCACAGTGTACATACATGATATAGTTGTAATTAATGAGATATTTGGCCAAAGATTTTCACTGGTGGCTAATGGAAAAATAACTATATTAAGTCTTGGATTTAGCCATTCATATAGGAACCTGCAGAAGCTGAGACTATTCACTTCAGCCCAAAGCTAGAATTCCTTGTTCAATCCCAAATGTCAGCTAGATTTTAGAACTGAAACTCGTTGATTAAAGAAGTGGCTGTTTCATGATGAGGAAAGACCCTTCAACACCATGGGAAGTATATATTGTGATGATTCTCCCAGATTTATGAAAAAAAAAAATCAATATCCAGTTATTTAAAGAACGATTGCACTCAAGACACAAGGAATGAATTTACCTTGATACAAAGAGGCCAACAATGGCTCTTCTGTTATAAGTGGGAGCTTACAAGAACCAAGTCATAAATAAAGTACTGGCTGGATTTCTAGCTCACATTGAGCCTACAAAGTCCATGGACCCACCTAATATTCAATTCTTCAATCTGCAAGTATATATTTGAAATGGGTATATATAGCAATTATAATACGCTGCCCCACCCTGGCCACTGAGAGCTTAGATTATTAGGTAAGACCTATGACAATGATAAAAGGCCAAAGAAAACCTCTGAACCTTCCCCAATACTTCAGGAGAGATAATACATTAAAATAATATTTCATACTTAGGACGATGGTATAGATTAGTGCCATCAATAAAGACCTAAAAGACACATGGCTGGTTGTCTGCATCATATCTCTACTTCATTATCGAGTCTGGCCATAGCAGAAAACAGTTGAGTTCTGGAAATGAGTATAAACTGCCACGGTCTTAACCAAATAGTAGCCACAATAACAGCTGTTTTGCTGGACACGGTATTTTTGGAAGATAACATTATTAATAAAATCTCATGCACATGTAAAGTGGTCATTGAGTTGGTAAATATGTGTTTTCCATTCCAGTTAGATAAGACGATGATAAACGTTTTACATGTACTTGAGATGGACATCATTCATTTACAGGTTTACAGTTTTGTTTCAGATTTATATTAATTCTCCCACCCTTTATCACCCTTATAGTCCAAAAAATCTATACCATTAGAAGATCCGTTATTTTGGACCCACTAAATGTAGGCATTCAGATGAGTCTGGCAGCAGGTGATCTTAACATAAAAGTATGTTATACTGCTTTCAGCCTAAGCTGAGTAAAATATACGGGTAAGGTGCACAACCAGGTGCCCACACTGTGCTTGTGGTCATATTGCAGGGAAAGATTCTTATGGCCAGTAGAAGGAGGAGAAAAACATAATCTGAGTATGGCTTACAGATAAATTATCCCAGACCATGTATGGAAACCAAAATGGACAACAGCTATATTGTGGCCACATTAGAAGTAGCCCTGAAAGATGGTAGAGATAAAAAATTTTCCCAATGGACACTACACCTAGTCATCCATACTGGGTGAAGAAAAGGCGACCCAAGGTGAGAATGCATATAGATTTCTAGAGTGATCAGTGGTGTGTTTATGTGCTCAGGGTCCTAGAAGGAAAAGAACTAGAAAACCCATGTGGTGGGGGGAACAATGGCCCTATCCTTCCAAAACATTCACATCCTAACTCTTGGAACCTGAGAATACATTTTCTTACATGGTAAAAGGCACTTTGTAGGCATAAGTAAGATTAAAGATCCTGATACGGTGGGATTATCCTGTATTATTAGGGAGGGTCCTGTCTAATAATATGAATTCTTTTTTTTTTCCCATTTATTTATTTTATTGCATTTTAGGTTTTGGGGTACATGTGAAGAACATGCAAAATTGTTGCATAGGTACACACGTGGCAGTGTGATTTGCTGCCTTCCTCCCCATCACCTACATCTGGCATTTCTCCCCTTGCTATCTCTCCCCAGCTCCCCAACCCCCACCGTCCCTCCCCTATTTCCCCCCAACTGACCCCAGTGTGTAGTGCTCCCCTCCCTGTGTCCATGTGTTCTCATTGTTCAACACCCGCCAATGAGTGAGAACATGCGGTGTTTGATCTTCTGCTCTTCTGTCAGTTTGCTGAGACATTAATATGAATTCTTAACAGTGGAAAACTTCTCCTGGCTGTGTTGAGAGAGAATTATGGCTACAAAAGCTTATAAGAGGGATGTAGAGTCATGAGTCAAGAAATGTGGATGGCCTCTAGAGGCTGAAAAAGTTAAAGATATAGACATACCCTTAGAGAGTAATGCAGCTCCACTGACCTTTTGATTTTAGCCCAGTGAAACCGGTATTTGACATCTAATCTACAGAACTGTAATGGAATAAATCTGTGTTTATTTGTACCACTGAGTTCCCAGTAATCTATTACAACAATAATAGAAAATTAATTAAATGGGAGACAAGAAGGTCTGTGGTACAAGCACATGGATAGATACATGAGAGTGGGTGGATAACAGAAAGGTTTTGGGACACAGGTTAAAGCCCACTAGACAACATCCACAACAATGAGGAACTGAACAACACAGACCAAATGACCTGACCAGTTCTACATCAACTGTTCCAGAACTCACCCTCTAGGCACAAGAAAGGAATAATCACGGTAATGGAGACAGAGGCTATCTAGAAACCCAACAGCATGGATTCTTGCTAGTCATTGCTCTATCTGAATGTCCAAATGTTCAGATAAAAGCTAACACTAAATCTGCAATATGGCAATATTCCTTAAAGGCATTGATTTTCTATGGCAAGTTGAGTACATTGAGTTCAGTTCAATTTGGACTCCGCTGTCTGCCTTCTCAAGAAGTTATACCTTGTGCTGAGTATGAATTTGCCTTTCTTGCCTGTAGAGTTCACTATAAAGAAACTTACAAAATGCCTGTTCTACAGGCATGAAATCTGACACAGTATAGCACATGACCAGGTGACTCACATCACACTGAAAAATTATGTCCCATACTTCGCCATCTGAAAATAAGAGACCCATAAAAATCTGGAAAACACTTAAATGGTGGCTGAATTATTATCTTATAAACCATTGTGAAATAATGGGATGCCATCCTTCAGGATAAAATACATGTATTAAATTAAATCCAAAGAATCTATATGATGCTGTGTTCACCAAAGGAAGAATACATAGGTCCCAGAACAAACGTGATGAAGTGGAGTAGTATGGATCCATTACTAATATTTCTAAAGATACAACTAGAGGGAATTTGTGCTGCTTCTCTCTAAATTCATGTGCTCTTCAAGATTGGAGTTTTAAGTCTATAAACGGAGCACATTCTTTAAGAGGACACAGCATGGATGCCATTGGACTACAAACTATGAGTTACACCACAGTTGTTTGACTCCTTGTGTGCAGGATTCAATTGGTAAGGGTAATCACTATACTGGCCAGAATAATTGATTCTGATAAGCAGAAGAAGGTAAGGCTGCTTTTACCCAAGGAGGGAGGAGAATTGGGAAGCCGAAGTGATAAGTTTGGGTGTCTCCTAATATTCCCTTGCCTTACTATAACTGTAAATGGATAAATGCAGCAACCCTGAAAGTAAATGACCCCTGAGGAATAAAGGTTTGGGTCACATTACTAGGTTGGCCACTAAGACATGCTGAGGCAATGGCTAACAATAAGAAAAATTTAGAATGGATGATATAGGAGAAAAAGGATAAGTGCAATGCAAATTCAAATCCAACTGCAGTGACCAGGGCTATAAATTGTTCTGTTAATCTATGTTTTCCTTCAGAAGGAGAAATCCTGTGGTCTGTGAAGAAGCTATTCTCAAACCTACATTTAAAAGTAAATATTTTACCTAAAAAGGATTAACTGGAGTAACTCTGAAAATACGTGGCTTTCTGGGTCTCTGCTTCAGGGAGTATAATTGACTGACAGCACTCTCTGTTGCTTTCTGAATCCACCAGTGTATATACCCTAATGCCACACTTCTGTGTTTTTCAAGGCTTGTTAGCTTATTTATTTTTGGCATTGAATGATATTCCATTGTCTGGATATGCCACAGCTTATTTATCTATTTACTTACTGAAGAATATCTTGGTTGTTTCCAAGTATTGGCAATTATGAGTAAAGATGCTATAAACATTTGTGTGCAGGCTTTTGTGAGAAAATAAGTTTTCAACTCCTTTGGGTAAATTTCAAGAAGCATGATTGCTGGATCTTATTGTAAGAGTATATTTAGTTTGGTAAGAAACTGTCAAACTGTCTTCCAAGGTAACTGTACCATTTTGTGTTCCCTCCAGCAATGGATGTGAGTTTCTGTTGCTCGACATCCTTGCCAACATTTGGTGTTGTCAATGTTCTGGATTTTGGCCATTTTAATGGTGTGTAGAGACATCTCACAGTTGTTTTGTGTTTTTCTGATGACATATAATGTGGGCCATGTTCTCTTATGTTTAACTGTCATCTGCATAACTTCCTTGGTGAGGTGTCTGCTAAAGTTTTTTAATTAGGATTTTTTTTAATTTTTATTGTTGAGTTTGAAGACATCTTTGCACATATTGGATAACAGTCATTTATCAACTATGTCTTTTGCAAATATTTTCTCACAGCCTGTGGCTTTTTTTTTTTTTAATTCCCTTGACAATATCTTTCACAGAGAAGAGTGATTAATTTTTAATAAAGGCCAACACACCAATTCTTTCCTTCATGGATTATGCCAATGGTGTCATATCTAAAATGTTATTGTCAAGGCCTAGGTCACCTATTTTTTTCTTTTTTGTCTTCTAGGATTTCCGTAGTTTTGATTTTAACATTTCAGCCTGTGATGCCTTTTAATATTGTGATACCATAAGGGTTTATTTTTCTCTCTCTTCCATTATTGTATATCTCACTTTCAGAAACACTATAGGCATACTATATTTATTTTATGTATTATGTACTTATTCTATTTATTGCCTATTTAATTCCATAGGAATACACCCCCTTGAATATCAGAGTCATGTGATGTGTTTTTGTTGTTATTATTTTTTACCAATCTACTATTAGTAGCTGCTATGATTTAAATGCTACAATTCATGCTGAAATTTAATTTCTATTGTAACAGTATTCAGAGGTGAAAACTTTAAGAAGTGATTAGGCCATGAGGGATACACTTTTCTGAGTAGCATTGTTGCTATTTTAAAAGGATGAATTTGAATACTTCTCTTCTCTCTCTTGTCCTTCCACCTTCAGCCATCACCATTTTCATTTCCTTGATTATACTTTTTAGCAGTGAATATACTAATTTATTTTAGAAGAGTATGTTAAATCTATGGCCTACCGGCATTAGTTGTAAAGGGAATGGTTTTGTTTTTTTGGTGATGATTGGTGTGTGTGTGTGTGTGTGTGTGTGTGCGCGCACGTTTCTATGGGTGAATGTGTATATATATGAATGTGATCGGCATTTTTCCCCTTTCTTTTATTTCTTATTTTATAAAATGTACTACTAATTTTCCTTGTGAAAGAAACAAAATATTGATGGTATATTAGTTAGGGATGTCTAGAAAAAGAGCCAATGAGATGTGCTTGATGTGCATATATAGGTGGGGGATGGACGGGGGGTTATTTTAAGAAATAAGCTCATGTGATTATGAAAGCTGGCAAGTTCAAAATCTGCAAGGTTGGCCTATAGTCTGGAGAATGAGAGAAAGCTCATATGCAGTTCAAATCTGAGGGGATGATGTTGCACATGAAGTCTGAAGAGCAGCCTGCAGAATTCCGTTTTGCTTGTGAAGGGCAATGTTCAACTTTGTTCTTTTTAGGTCTTCAACTAACTGGGTGAGGCTCACCCACGTCAATCTGCTGAGGACAATCTGCTTTATTCAAAGGCCATGAATTCAAATGTAAACCTCATTTGTCTGATAACCTTCACAGAAACATCTAAAATACATAAAATTAAGCCAAGGTGATGCATAAAAAGGGACACAAATGGACAAAAGGGAACAAAAAGGATATGGAGGGATTAATGGACACCTGAGTAACTGACAGAATGCCAATTCAAGGCGTTGCTGCTGGGCATCCAGGTCCAAACTGAATACTTCTGCTTCAGAGGATGTGCTGTGGAAGCTGACGGAGTTCTTAGTGAGGCTTTTGAGGAAATGCACTGGGAGGTACAGTGTATGAAACCTGAAGCTCTGAGAAAGGAATCCTTATCCGTCAGTCATAAGAGCTCCCATCAGCGCACCATGTGTGTGTTCCATTGAATATCTACTCTACTCTGCGGACAGTTGATAGAGATCTTTTTTCCTGGTACAGCAATTGAGTAAAATCTGGACATGCACAGGATTCCCTTTGTCCCAGATGAACTACTGGATAGTGTGTGGGGTCATGAAGAAGAGATTTGCAATCTGTTTTTTTTTTGCACGGAGATTGCAGAAATGAACAAGTTCCAGCCCTTGGAACTGGGAAAAAAGGTCTTACAGAAGAGATTCTGGAATTGGTGATGAGAATAATAATAGGGAAGCATATATTGTTTGAACCCCACCCCAAGTGCGTCATGCCCCACTACCAACAACAAAATATATCACCCTTGAAAACCACTTGTATACAGTACTGACCACAAGATCCTACAACTCCTAGTCACCATGCTACTTACTATAAGGTTTGCTCTTTATCTATAGGATGAACATAGTACTTTTCATAAGTAGGTTCAAAATGTAATTTTAAAGATTCAATTAGATAACACAGCATAATGCATGTTTAAGATTTCTGTAAATTATAAACATATATATTTAGAACATGTGTTTGTATGTGGAGGAGTATGTGTGAACTATTTACCGAGGGGAATTTAAATTTGCAGATTTCCTGGGGGTAGATTAAACCTTTTAAACATTAAGTCTTTTATACATTAAACATTCTTTTAAAATTTAAACATTAAAAAACAGGGTTAGGTAAGAACTTAGTATGCTTGGAGAGTCCTAGCTTGCTCCTGTTGTTGTAGAGATGTTGTTAGAATTACCCTCTAAAGAGGGTGATTCCACCATCAAAAGAATTTGACTTGGATGATAAATAATATTATTAGTATTTGTTAGCTTCTAAAATTGTATGATATTTATCCTACTCCACTGCCTGAATCCATTTACTCATCTTTATCTATTCTTCTGTGCTCCCATGAGGTCACACGTCTTTTACTAATTTCATTCTACCCACTTTAAAGGGGATTGACCAAATGTTTGTCTTGGTTGACAATTTGGAGATGGTGGCTTAATTTCATTCCTCTACAATGTGCTGTCCCACATTGTAACTTGGAGTTTCAGTGTTCAGAAAATATGAGATGATACCAAATGATGTGTAAAAAGTATCTGTTCTGTGCATTTGAGCTATAAATTTTACGACATTCCAATGAATTAAGATGCAAAACATCAGAGATAAAGAAGTGTACATTTGTATAGTGCTTTCCAGTTTAGAACATGCTTTCATATAAATAATGTCACTCTGCTTCTTTATATAAAAAACACTCATTTCTTACAATCTCTTTGTCAAAATAACCAAATAAATGTGAGCTCGTTTGTTAATGCTGAGAATATATTCTTGACAAATGAAATCCACCCAAAAGCAGCACTTCAAGCTTTCCCTTAGGAACCTGGCCTTACTGCCAATGTTAAAACTTATTTCAAGTTCTCTTTAGCTTCAGAACACTTCAATAATTCATCATTGTTTTAACTGGCCACTGCCCTTCCTTTATTTGACTGTACATAAAAACCTATATCCTGTTTCTGCTGAAAAAGCAACTTTAAAGACGAAAATCCAAGTCTTAACAAAGGGATTGTTATTTGTACTGTTGTTTGAGACAATATCACATCTTTTCCCATCACTCCAAGGAAATATGTTTTGGTTCATTCAAATAGCAAGCTAGTCCAATTGCGCTTCAAAATCTTAACCAATACCTGTTAAAAGAAAGATAATCCAGGTTCTCCAGGTAGTACCTAATATATGTTATGATAACCTATTATTTAATAAATAATAATTTGAAATAATATATTTTCTGCATTGGTTTTCCAAAACTTAAAGCAGAATCACCAAGTTAAAATCTGGACATTGGCGTTAAGCAATGTCACGCTAAGTAAGTTCAAATTATTCTTCTTAGCTTTTGCCTCAAATCAGTTTTCTTCATATCATATAGGGCCTTTTGATCCTAACATCCAACCTCATTGTGATAATCATTAGAGCTATTCACCAACATTTCTGATTCTTTTCTTTGTAGGCACACAGTAGGATCTCTTGTAGTTAGAGGTGGCTAATGAAATGTCAGTTTCCAGGTGGAGATTTTAAAAAGTTGATGGTGCACAATGACACAGTTTTTGTGTGTGTATACCACCCCATGTTCTTAAGATTAAAGTCTCAATCTCTGCATGAGGATAATATGATGAATGTGGACATGAGGGAAAAATAAACCCTTGATATTTTCAGCCACCAATATTTTGGGGTTGTTGTTTACAGTACTATAATAGTAATTTATCTTTACCAACACATTCATAAACATAAAAATTAATCATGTATTTCAAGGTGGTTGTAACAGGCTGACTAATATTCCCCTGACACCCCGAAAGAGATGTCAAGTCCTATTCTGTGGACCATGTAAACGTGGCTTTTAAAGGGAAAAGCATCTTTGCAGAGGTGACTAAATTAAGGATGTTGAAGCATAGTGATTTTCCTGGATTATCCAGGTGTTCTCTAACTGCAACCTCAAGTAGTTTTATTAGATAAAGGCAGAAGGTGACTTCACACAGACACATACAGAGAAGTCAATATCAAGAGGGAGCAGAGAAAGATTTGAAGATGCATGCCTTGATTGGAATAATGTGGCCACAATCCAAGGAATGCCAGCAGCCAACAGGAACCAGATAAGGTAAAGAACGTATTCTCCCCTAGAGCCTTTGAAAATTATGTAGCTCTGTCCATACCTTGATTTTAGCACAGTGCTATTGATCTAGGACTTTTGGTTTCTGGAAATGTGAAAGAATAATTTATGTTGTTTTAAGATACTAAGGTGGTGATAATTTGTTAAAACAGCCTTAGTAAACTAGTGTATTATAGCTTATAGCTGCTGTATTTTTCAATAAACTAGCAGTTTTGAATAAAATATATTTATTTTTTTTCCCATTTATTTACTTTATTGCATTTTAGGTTTTGGGGTACATGTGAAGAACATGCAAAATTGTTGCATAGGAACACACGTGGCAGTGTGATTTGCTGCCTTCCTCCCCATCACCTACATCTGGCAT
>NW_016107448.1:4709793-4756109 GCF_001604975.1 Cebus imitator
AGAGAAATGCAAATCAAAACTACATTGAGATACCATCTCACGCCGGTAAGAATGGAGAACATTAAAAAATCTGGAGACAGCAGATGCTGGAGAGGATGTGGAGAAGTAGGAACACTTTTGCACTGTTGGTGGGAGTGTAAATTAGTTCAACCATTGTGGAAAATATATTTATTTTTAGTTTTTTTCCCAGGAATAAGTATTGGCTTCATATAAAATGTATTGATATTAAATAATTAGTACGTTATAAACCCTGTAAAGCAGTCATACTGAACATTCTACTTTACAATAAGTGCTTTGCTTTACATTTAGAGGAAATGTATGTAACAAAGATACATATATATATATATATATATATATATATATATACACACATATATATAATCTCCTTGCAAAGCTGTTTTTCAATGCTGACAAATAATCAATATGCTGTAGGGAAGACTTTAAAGAAATTATTTATTCCTGTAATATATTTTAATAAAAATAATCTCAATACAAATTGATAGAAAATATGGAAAGCTTTGGAAAACATTATTTTTTTCTCCCTGAGTAGATGTTGAGAGATGTGTGTTTCACTATTTCTAAATGTTTCCATCTGCTGTAAGTTTTCAATAAGTTTATGTTACTAAGAATGCAAAAGTCTTACCAGGAGGAAGAAAGTCTTATGTATGTGTTGCAGAAAGAGTCCTTTTGCTTTAAATAATACAAGTCATTCAAATATCATTGCCCCAGAATCAAAGCATTAATGTAACGACCATATATAAAGCATACAGCTAAGAAATATATCTGCCAGTTTTATCATTCTATCCCTAAATCCTGGAAAAGAGCATGGCAATCAGTAAGTATTCAGCAAGCATTAGGTTATATTTTAAAAAATAAGATGGAATTCAGCTTTTTATTGAGAAGATACCCATTTTTGATGCTTAATTTTGTATGTCAACTTGGAGGATGTTTTAAAATCAGTTTACTATTTCAATGACGAACTTTGAGTAAAGCAGCTGGCTTTTCAGAGTGTTGGTGGGCCTTATCCAATCAGTTGAAGGCTTAAGTAAAATAAAGCATCATCCTTCTGCAGTAAGAGAAGTTGGTAAATAGAGTTCATAAAGAAACATTTTATGCCTTGGCTGACCAAACAGAATCGTGATGTAAAATTGAGCAGGAGCATCGAACATTTTCTGTCTTCCTTTTTCATGTTTCACACAGCTATCTCATTATTTACATCATTTTTTTTTTCTAAACAATGTTTAGAAGTATCCCTTTGGCATTTCTGAGTAATATACTTACGTTTTTAGTTTCATACTTTAGTTTGTTTGGCTTCTTGCTGATTTATTTATTTATTTATTATATTCCTCTACTCATCCAAATTTGTCTCTTTTGATGTAGTTGGAATTGTACTATGAAAACTGTAAAAACTAGCTTGAAGGAAAAAAGTATTTTTTTAGTTGAATTTCTATTGTTGATTAGCACTTTATCCTAGACCTCAATTTCCCCATCTATAATATATAGCTGTAATGTTTGCCTTATTTACTTCCCAGAATTGACAGAATGAAAATCATGTATGGTCATACAATTTATAAATAAAGAAATTCATTTTATTATCTCAAAGCTCTGTGTTTTGCTGCCCCATCAAAAATTGATTCTAATATATTAACTAATAATTTATTTCTACTAATTATGAATATGCTTAAAAATTAAAATCTATATACACTCATAAACTTTTTTCCTTTTTTTAATTGCACTTTTAGGTTCTGAGGTACATGTGCAGATCTATGAAGGATTGTTGCGTAGGTACATACATGGCAAGGTGGTTTGCTACTTTCAAAATTTTAAAAATTATTTAACAATGGAAGTTGATTTTGTTCAGGTAGAATGTCGAGAACTTGAAATTTCATGTTAGATCTTTCCTGTTTTATCTACTTGTGATTTACCACTGTTTTCTCTTGTCTCTTTATATATTTCTTTTGTTTTCTTTATCTTTGAGGTTTTTTGTGCTGCATTCTTCTTTCACTCCGTTTTGCTTCTGCTAAACTTACATGTACATCTTTTTGATGTTAACTTGATACTGCTTTTTATTTTTCTCAATATATTTTAAAACTATGATGAAAAGTACTTTAAAAGCAATTGCATTGTCTGTGGGTTTGTATCTTCTTCAGATTTTAGTAGAGATTTCATTTATAAACAAAACAAAACAACAAAAACCAGTTTCCACTGACATCTCTGGGATACTTGTCCCTTTACTTCAAGTTTCATTGACATCTGGCAGATGAGAACACTTCAGTAATTTCACAGAAAGGCTGCCAAATATGATACGAGTAACAGTACAAAGTATCTGCCCTTTCTTGCTTCAAAAAGCCTAAGGCCTAATGACATCCTTAAATGCCTGGAAAAAGCAAATGATGACATGATTGCCAATAGAGGTTTTGTCAGGTGCTAGACAAAATGGGCTGGAGATGTCAAGAGGAGAAATTGTCCTCTGAGCAGGGAGCTATTCTGCTTACATACACATAACATATCAGCTATTTTTATATAACAGCTCCTACTGCAATAGCTAGCTTGTGTAATTTTAGTATTATAAAGATATCAAGAGACTACCTTTTTTGCCACTGACTGGCTGAAAAAATAGAAGACAATGAGAAATGCAAGATTTGTCATTTGAATTTTTTTCATAAAAGTAAAATACTATTTTGTAATAAGTAAAAGATATTTTGTCCTTTCTCCTGTATCCTGGCTCCCATTCTTTTCTGTTTCTTGATAATTCCTGTCTTCATTTTTATCTTTTTCTATCTCCATCATTACTAATATCTGTATTATAATACTATTGGATCTATCTCTTCTCCATTCAATTATGAACTAATTTCCATAATTGAAAACATGTCTTTCTTCACTGAACATTACTGATTTATTTCTTTCATTTGACATTTTCTTTTCAGAGTGAGGAGCCTCTGGTGAAATCTTTTTTAACTATGGAATTAATATCTGGATATTATTGCTGAATATTTGAAACTTTGTTGTTTTTCACAGTAATTCCTAATTGGATTGTTGCTGTTGGGAACTGTATTTTTTAGTGAAGTCTCACATGGGACTTATTCAGCATAGTGGTGTTCCTGAGTTAATTCACTATACACACACACACACACACACACACACACACACACACACACACACACACACATATGTATATATATATATGTTGTTTTTTCACCCTTTCAGGCACTATTTTCCCTTTTACGAAGATCTGGGGATCGCTGCCCCTAATTGATGAGCCCAAAGTCTTCTCTTTCCTGTAGGAATCTATGGTTGTATATTTTCATGTCATCAATTATCTTCTAGTTTTGCTGCCCTAAGTTTTAGCTTAAACTACTTTTCTTATCCACTAAGTACTCTCAATATGCCATGTCTTATTTCCATTAATGTTTCTACATGGTTACTTTAATGTAAAATAAAATTTCTTATATTTAAAATGTTTCTAGTTTATTTTGGAGATTAAAACTTTGTTGACTGGGTTCAATGGCTCATGCCTGTAATCCTAGCACTTTGGGAGGCCCAGGAGGGTGGATTGCCTCAACTCAGGAGTTTGAGACCACCCTGGACCGCATAGTGAAACCCTGTTTCTACTAAAAAAAATACAAAAAATTAGCTAGTGATGGTGGACTGTGCCTGTAATCCCAGCTACTCAGGAGGCTGAGGCATGAGAATTGCTTGAACCGGAGGCAGAGGTTGCAGTGAGCCAATATCATGCTACTGCACTCCATCCTGGGCAACAGAGTGAGACTCTGTCTCAAAACAAAACAAAACAAAAACTTTGTTGTTTTAATAGCTTATTATTTTAAAATAGGATATATATTATGTATATGCTTTTCAACCACTAATGAAAATACACCTAAAAGTATGAGAAATGGCCACTTGAAAAGACTTTTAAGATGTATTAAGTGTTTTCAGGACTTTATCCTAAGGAAATAGGAAGTTATTCAGTGGTATTAAATGTGAGATTTCACAATAAAATGTAAACTTTGCTGAAATTTCTTTCGTTTTGGTGACATACAATGGGATGTGTCAAGAAGGAAGACAGAAGAGATCTGCCATGGCCAATACTGCTAAGAAATTATGTAAGAGAACTAAAATTCAATCAGAGCACAGGGTGCATCGGCAATTTTAAAAACACAAATGGAGGCAAATAATTTGGTGTCAGATAAGTGAGAAATGGGGAGAAATGGGGAAAAATGTGAACAAAAGTCTAAATCGAATAATAAAAACAGAGCATCACAACGCCTCAATCAATTCCCAGATGAATTCCCAGTTCCAGACAGTTCACTGATCCACACTAAACTGTTAAACCATGTACTGTTAATCCTTCTTCCAGCCTTCCCCCAAGGGACCTATGAACTTTTACCAGGATAACTGTGCATTGGGGAAAAGGACATAAGCAGACCTTTTGGGAATCATGGGACAATAATTCCATGAAACTAATTCCAGGAAACTCAGTATGTCACGGTGGTCCACCAGTCAGAGTGGGGACTTATGGAAGTCAGGTGATCAATAGAATTTTATCTCAGATCCATCTCATACTGGGCCTAGTGGGTTCCTGAACCCATCCTGTGCTTATTTCCCCAGTTCCAAGGTATATAATTGGTATAGACACAGTCAGCAACTGGCAGAATTCCCATACTGGGGATTCTTCTCTTCACCACTTAGACTTTGAATACAATTTTAGTTCTGTAGAACACTATTTCTAACCATTCTCAACAGATTAGCTGAGGTATCCTTATATGACCCCATATCACGCTGAGTTTTACATTTGTGCATTTTTCTTATTCATAACTTTTAAGTTAGTTATTCACTATATGTTACAATTAAGCATGTCTTGTCTGCTGTATTATAAACTCCAAGAGGGTAAGACCCTGTCTGCTTGTTCATGGCTATACTTTAAGTATCTATACAGTGCAATGGGTAAGATATTAAATTAGTCTTTGCCAATTGGATGTCAGAATATGCTATTTCATTAAATCTGCATCATATCTGTCACACACACACACATACAAAGACAGCTTTCTAATTTATTCCAGGCTTTCTGTTTACAACCTGCTCTTTATTTTACTGCCTAGTCAAGGCTTCCACAAATTCCTTCATTTGCTATTCAGGATAATGGTTTACTGCTCTTGGTTCCATCTTACTTTTAGGTTGCTGTTTTATTTGGGAATTGTGTCCTTCTCTACAAGTCAATCTTGAGCCTCTCTTTTTTTTTTTTCTTACATGCCTAATTACATTAAGCTTTAAGAACTTGCTTGACTAGAGCTGAAGAATCTTGGTAAAGGGGAAAATACTAGGGCAAAAAAAAAATTTGTATAAATACTTTTATACTTCCAAACAAGTAAAGGAGTCATCCTTCAACACAAAGAGTCTTTTTTAGAAAAATGGGCTTTAATAAACACATTTCTTCTTCCCAGAGAAATAATTTTTTGTCCTTTACATCTTTTCTAATTATATCCAAATTCATTCTTAATCCTAAAATTTCTCCAATTTTTTGTACTCTCATCTTTTCCTAACATAGTTATTGTTTTTTAAGTTGGCTAAAGTCACACTCCCATTAAATCACTCCAGTGTTACCTTGTCATTGTTTTTTCCTCCTAATCTACTGTTTGACAAATACTATGAAAATTTAATACAAAAATACATTAAACCATGTTTTGATTGGGAAATAGTTTTATTTACTCCTGTTTTTAAATGAAGAGGCAAACTGTAATATTACACAAAAAGTTTTTTATTAATAGCACACATTCTAATTCAATAGCAAACAATTAAATATATTAACAATATGAATTTCAACTAAGTCAAATAATTCTTCTCATTGTGATATATAATATACAAAAAACTGAGACTCTGAATAATGTTACTATAGGTAATTTGTATGCATCATCTATATTTCTATGCACAGATCACATGATTATATAAAGAGCTTCAGATTTAGTTTCATAAACCAAACTGAACTATCAGCACACTTGACAAACTTCATTTGTTCATGTTCTCACTGCAGTCAAAGGATGCCGGTTACTTGCTAAAATATTTTTATTGTCTAACAGAAATCTCTGAATGTGACTGATATTGAGTTTCAGAAAGAGCAGTAAAAAATGCATGGATCAAACCTCCACACAAGCTATTACGTAAGTCCTATGGCAATTTCTCAAAAGATTGTGATGAATTGGTCAGCTTGCTCTATAGACATGAATTTCCTCTTTCTTATACTCTAATTTAAATATGGTGCCATAAACGTAATTTTCCTTGAAGGTTAGCATATAACATTTTTATATATTCTTTAATATGGAAATTTCATCTTTCGGTATTCACATCGATAGCTGGAACTTGTACTAAGTCATTTTTGAATGACAAAATTTTACCTAGAACTTATCTGCGAGATGTATTTTTTTCTTGATAATTGACTACTATTTGTCTATTATAAATGACACTTGTAACTTTCATTTTAAAAACACAATTTGCATTGCAGGTAAACTGCAATATGGAATTTTCACGGAGGTTTTGTATTTCTTAGACATCAGTTGGATGTATTGAATAGCTCATATGTTGATCAGATGCTTCTTTATTATATGTTGCAGTAGTGTCATTTAAAAATTGTATTCTTCTTCTTACAGAGGTAACATTATTTACTTTAGAAGAAAAAACTGAAAATTTGAGATAAAGAAAACCAACAAAAATTACCTGTAAGTCTATAACAGAAAAAATAAAATTAAATTTGGCATGCAATGTTTTAATTTTTAAAGACTTCTCTAATTCTGGCAATAACTTTTAATGTAATATTGGCTTAGCACAAAGAATAATCATCTTACTTGATATGTCCTCATTTTGAATCAAAATAAAAAAAGAGGTTATGTGATGTATTTGATGTAATTAGCAACTACACCTCTACATGAATGAAACCTAGTGTCTAGATATATAAGAACATATATAAATATATATATCATTCTTATTGTGCAACTCTCACTTATTATTTTGTTCAATTTCTAGCATCACACAAATTGAGATAGATTCTGAGGTCTATGATCCAGATAGAATGGGCTCTGGAAAAAAAAAAAAGAGAATGGGCTCTGAAAATGATATAAAAAGTAGCCAGTGGAATAGGAAAACCAATGAGAAAAAAAAAAAACAAAACTTAGAGCTAATGCTTATTTATTAAACAAGTATAATTTAATGACTACTAGATACCAGATACTGCTCAAGGCACTTGGGATAAATTAGTATCCTTAACTTTGGCAAATAAATCTCCAAAAATGATTGTGACTTGTCTTGTCCCTTTTCCTCGATTGACAGAGGGAACATGCAAAAGTTAAATGTGCTGGAAAGTAAAGGGAAATCTGGTTAAAAAATGAGGTCGAAAAAGTAATGACAGATGGTATAAGGGAGTATGTGCAGATGTAGTTTTTTTCAATAAGGAACCAAATTATTGGCCTAGTACAGTGGCTCATGCCTCTAATCCCAAAACTTTAGGAGGCCCAGGCAAAAGAATCATTTGAGCTCAGGAGTTCTAAACCAGCCTAGGCAACAGAGAGAGACTGCATCTCTACAAAAAACTAGAAAAAAAATAATTATCTGAGTATGGTGGCTCTCATCTGTAGTCCCAGATACTTGGGGCCTGAGACTGGGGAATCTAAAGTGATCCTGTAGCTGAGGAGGTAGAGACTGACGTGAGCTATGATTGTACCACTGCACTACAACTTGGGTGACACAGTAAGACACTGTCTCAAAATAAATAAATAAATAAGAATTACAAAGATAAAAACAAATTACATGCATAGGGAAAGTAAGCTAATTTTGTGTAGGTCCAATTAAAAAATGAAAAAAAAAAGATTTACATTTCCAACCTTTAGAATTTCTACAACATGGAATAAATATACTGAAAAAGCAACATTTTCACGTTTCAAAAATATTGGAAAATGAGGACAGAGGTTAGCAATGTTCTCAGTATTACTTCTGTTTAATTTTTTTTCTAAGAAAATATTTGGCATTAGTATCTGGCAGGTCACTAATAAATAGATTACCACATTTGTACCCCACTCTACCATTTCTGATTAGCATAATAGAAATTAGAGAACAAAAATTCTGAGCAAGAGCAAGTAGAAGAAAATATAACCATTTACATTTTATTGCATAACGATATAATCTGAATTAGTTTTGGTGTTCCTCCAGTGGAAATGTTTCCATTTTATATCTGTAGTCAGGTAAGTTGGCAAGAGAATAAAATTTCTAAGACATGTTTTTGTGTAATTTTGAGTTTTTCTTTCAGTGTCTTTTAAAATGATGGGATACTCCTGAGGTTAAATGTAATAACTGCATGCTCATTGTTTGGTGCTGAGCCAGAATATGATAGATGGTCAATGAGTACCTTATTGTTGATATGCAATCTTAATCAGTGGCTTCCCAACTACAATATATAATACATCAATATGATAGGAACTTACTTTTTTAAAATGCAGATTACCTACTTCTCCTTCAGAGATTCTGATTCTGTAATTTAAAAAGCTCCTCAGGATTTCAT
Source organism: Cebus imitator (assembly GCF_001604975.1). Lineage (NCBI taxonomy): Eukaryota > Metazoa > Chordata > Mammalia > Primates > Cebidae > Cebus > Cebus imitator. Next base: position 4,718,336 of record NW_016107448.1, read on the forward strand.
TGAAAAGTATCTTAGGTATTGACTTTTTGTATGCCTTTTTGGTTCTCTTATAATGTCCCTGCATATTTTACCTCATATTTATCTTTTCAGAGGGATATTGACTCTTAAGTATCAATTATAAGCCCCCTCACGTTATGCATTTAATTTCTAATATATTTTTAGAATCTACCTTTTGTATAATGTATGGAAGAAAATAATTCCCTATTTCTTTATAGAATATTGTTACAAATTAAAAAAAAATTAAGTTATACTATGAAATTCAAAAGTCTAGTTTAGGCATAATTTAAAAGCAGTGCTTCACATTCCTGAAAAATTAGAAATAAATGTCAACTCTAGTCTTTTTCTACTCTCTGTGGATAATGATGCTAAAGATCATGACAAATTATCATCATTGCAGAGACAGGTGCAATGAATTAGAGCATGGCCCACATGACAGAGGGCAAGGATCCAAAATCCAGGCTCTGTCACTTAATGATTGGTGTTTCTATGGGCCACCAACCCCTTCCCCTCTCAACTATACATCAGTGGACAGGAGGAGACATTCAATTTGCTTACTGGGTTGTCAGAAGTATTTAATATGTTTGTGAATGGAAAGCTCCTGGTGACACACCACACTTGGCACAATGTAAACAGAATGTATGCTTCCTATTTTAGTTTAGGTAGTATTTGTTAATGTAGTAGGCCAGGAAAAAGGCTTCAAATAATTTCCTATTGGTGTTTTTTAAAGGGGTTTTATATTAAAGGAGACATTTTTAGACTCTGAACACGTCATATTCCCTGCAGTATATTGAACCTATTTCCCTTTTTTAAGAGTTTATATTTCATAAAATCAAATAAACATGCAGGATCATCTACTTTAACTTCATCTAGAGTGTTTGCATTCTTCCACATACATTTATCTCTTCTTATTTTCACTCATAAACATTTTGGGTGGTTGAATGCCACAAGAAATATACATTAAGTAAATAAATGTTCCACATCATTTTTCTCTCTATTTTATGGTTAAACATGTCATTCATAAAATGTGGGAATTAGTATTGTTATATAAGTGGATATAAAATGATACCAAAGAAATATTTTGATGACAATTGTCTGTACATGTCATGAGGCACAAGATACTAGGCTTTGAGGCCTGAGATTGTCATTTAACGATTCCTTCCTGATTGAAGTCTTGGCTCCCTTCAGTTTCCCATTCACTATTTCTTGTTCATACAGAGAACAACAGATTCATGCTAAGAAAATTCAGACTTACTACAATTTTATCAACTCCTCTCCGTTACAATTGCTTGTTACACACCTGCACTTCAGGTAAGTGAATCATTTGCTTTGATTTAAACGTTTCCTGCTGAGGTACACCGAAATAAAAGCTATTTTATAGGAAGACTGTCAGCAGAGTATTTTGTCATCTATTTTGCTTAAATATGTCAATGAGAACTTAAAAATACATTTTGTCACATGCATAAGGTAGAGCAGGGATGATCCTCTGGTAGATTTTTATATTTAAAAAAAAATTTATGTGTGTCCAAAATGTGTTGTTTTTAATAGGTAGCTTAGTCCTAAATTTTCAATTTTTAGCTTCATCAGTGACCAGGAAAATGTCTTTCTAACATTACACTTAATGCTTTGAAAAGGGAAGTCAGACATGAAAACCACTTCTAACTGATGTATACTTGTTTGGAACCAATGTGTTTTATGTTATGTATCATAAACAGTGATTACATCAGAAAAACTTGTAGTTATGAGTGGTTGCTACATTATACGTCTACATATTTATAACGCATGAGGGTAAAATATTTTCAAGAGGGAAATTGTAGGAAACAGATCAAACTGTTTTTGAAGGAGGAGATTTTGATTTTGAGTACACATAAGAATAAGATGGTTATTCATATTTCTTTTAAAGATTAATAATCTTAGCATTACTTTAATAAATGCTTCAGTCAGTTAGAGAAGTAAATGATTATACTAGATATGGTAATTAGCTTGCTCAATATTTGTTTAAACTTTCAGTGTACCTTACTGGACTTCATTCACAGCAGAACAAAAAAATTGCATTCACTAGGGTCGTTTTCAGCTAAGGTTCTGGAATTCATGTAGAATCGCTTTACCTAGGACTTGAATTCAGACCAGAATTAAGTGGAGACTGTAACAGCAAAGGCTAGTCAGATATAGCAACAGAAGTGCATGCCTACTTCACCTTGGTAAGAAATTAGTCACACAACTTTAACTAGTTACGTTAAAAAATTAAAAAAAGAATAAATTCAGTCACTAAAAAGTTTGAAAATTGTATCAAGTGACTCTAGCTTCTGCAATAATTCTCTTCCTCAACATCAGCCTTCTTCCTCTGCCTTCCTACTTCTACTTTTTTATGTTGATCAATTGATCAGATTGATTTTTAAATTCATTTTCTTAGGAAAGGAACATTGCTTAGATTAGAGCTTTGTGCCTTTTGCAAAAGGATCAGTATGCATGAAAATACTTAACAAATGTCTTGGAAATTCTCTGTATTAAGTAACACAGTAGGTAGTCTATGTGCAATGGTTTTACTGCCTTTCCAAGAAGCTCAGAATATATTTGGGGGACACATGTAGTGAAAACTACATGATAATATGAAACAATTTTTAACATCATATTGTATTCTGAAATAAACATAGAAGACTGGTATTAATCGGTTACTGATTTAATAATGTACACAGAAGGAAACCCATTAACATTTGAGTTTAGGCAAATACTCATTCACTATATATTCTTGTCCAACCCCTACATTAGGCCTCATGTGTTATAGAGAGAAAGGAAAAGGCAGTACATGCAATTCAGAAGCTATACTTTCTAAACTTATAAATGTCAGCCAATGTATCCCTCAAAGTGTCTGTACTCTTAGAAAAAGAAACTTTAATTTAAAAAATATTTTTGTATTTCTCTTAACCACTTCATAACACAGACTTCCTAGGCTATGTTATTATCTGCTATATTATTTAGCTTGGTTACTGTAACATAATGCCATAAACTAGGTGATTTCTAAGCAATAGAATTTTATTTCTCACTCTTCTGGAGACTGGAAGTTTGAGATCAGGGGATCAGCATAGTCAGGCTCTGTTGATAGCCTCTCCTGGGTTTTAGGACACTTCCTTACTGTGTCCTTATGTGGCAGACAGCAAAGCAGAGGAAGCAAGCTCTCCTGTGACTTTTATAAAGACATTAATGCCACTCATGACCACTCCTCCCTATGACCTCATCTAATTATAATTATTCCCAAAGTCTCTACCTCTTAATATCATCACAGTGAACAGTAGGATTTAACCATACAGATTTTTGGGGGTAGTGGGAAAACAATTCTTCAGTCTATAAGACTTGTATTTAAGTGTAAATTTGTTTTTCTCATTTTTGAGTTACTTTCCGATATCCATCTGTATCAATATTGACTTCTCTCCCTCATATCACCTTATATGATATTGCATAGTAAATTCCCTTTAACTTTTAGAATTTAAAATATTAGTCATACATTTAATACTTTCTACATTCTTAATACAATAAGATTGTGTGATACTATGTGACTTTAGGATATAATTATCTTCTGTTTCATTGCATTGCTATGCTTAAAATATTTCAGATGTTATAACCTTTTTCTTTAAGCATAATTCAAAATGTCTGCTAATCTAATTTAGCTCTAAAAACATTACAATGTGGATAATTATTTAATGAGTTTCAGATACTTACATATAAGTAATCTATTTTTTTTCTTTTCTTATTATACCTTCAGTTCTAGTGTACATGTGCAGAACGTGCAGGTTTGTGTCATAAGTATAATGTACCATGGTGATATGTTGCAACCATCAACCCATCATCTACGTTAGGTATTTTGCCTAATGTTACACCTCCTTTAGCCCTCTACCCCGACAGGCACCAGTGATGTTACCCTCCCTGTGTTTATGCGTTCTCATTGTTCAACTACTACTTATGGGTGAGAACATGTAGTGCTTGTTTTTCTGTTCCTGTGTTAGTTTGCTGAGAATGATGGCTTCCAACCTCATCCGTGTCCATGCAAAGGACATGAACTCATCCATTTTTTATGGCTGCATAGAATTCCGTGGTGTATATGTGTCACATTTTCTCCATCCAGTCTATCATTGATGGGAATTTGGGTTGATTCCAATTCTTTGTTTTTGTGAACAGTGCTGCAGTAAACATATATGTGCATATGTCTTTCTAATAGAATTATTATCATCCTTTGGGTATATATGCAGTAATGGAATTGCTGTGTCAAATGGTATTGCCAGTTCTAGATCCTTGAAGAATGGCCACACTATCTTCAACAATGGTTGAATTAATTTACACTCTCACCAACAGTGTAAAGCGTTCCTATTTCTCCACATCCTCTTCAGCATCTGTTGTCTCCAGATTTTTTAATTATCATCATTCTAACTGGCTTAAGATGGTATCTCAATGTGGTTTTGATTTGCATTTCTCTAATGACCAGTGATGATGAGCTTTTATTTTTCGTTTGTTGGCTGCATAAATGTCTTCTCAAGTAATCTGTTTTTTAAGTTAGCAATAATTTAACCCCAAAAAATTATGGTATGTGAAAATGAAATGTCATCAAACAGCCACACATAATGCATGCATATAAATACATCACCAAAAGCAAACACAATAATATTAAGCATATAATGTATTAAAGAAAATGATGGCAACACACCTTGTAGCAAGCAAAATGTTACTTTTACTGTTCAGGAATAAGTATAAATGAAGTTTAAACCAGTTAATAATTTAAAATGCTAATTAATATCTCGTTTATGTTTACTTAAAAAAAATCATTTTGATATACAGATTGTATTAATCTTTTCTCATGCGGCTAACAAAGACATATCTAAGACTGGGTAATTTATAAAGAAAAAGAGGTTTAATGGACTCACATTGCCACGTGACTAGAGATGCCTCACAATCATGGCAGAAGGCAAAGGAGGAACAAAGGCCTGTCTTCCATGGTGACAGCAAGGGAGAAGTACAGCAGAACTGCCCTTTATGAAACTATCGGTTCACTTATAGTGAGACTTATTCACTGTCACTAGAACAGCATAGGAAAAGCATGTCCCCATGATTCAATTACCTCACACTGGGTCCCTCCCATGACACATGGGGATTATGGGAACTACAGTTCAAGATGAGATTTGGGTGTGGACACAGCAAAAACAAATCACAGATGATTTCAGTGTACCATCTTTCAGGAAAATAGGCAAGAAATACAGCTGTACTATGTGTAAAGTGTGACAGGGGCTCAAACAAAAATACCCATATCTGCAAAAGGAAAGAAATAGCTACTTATATACATGAAAATATGTCCTGTGTGGGCAAACTATTATCGACCTTAAAACACAATGATTCATCTGATGTAAACACTGGTGAAATCTTTTCACAACCTCTATCAATCATCAACGTGTCATTTGTGAACTGAGGGAATCAATTCAGTTCATATCCTGTTAAAGTTAATTTGGCAGGGTAAGGGGGCAGGTGAACCACAGCTTTCCTAGAAAACAACATCAATAATAGTTGTTTAGCGGGGAGAGCTATACATATTTAGTAAGTTTCTCCTCAGTTTGACTCAATGCATTTTGCTGGTAAGAGATTAAGTCATTTGCAAATCAGGAAATGAAAAATAAATTATATCTTTTGTAGGATGATTTCAAATTTTAAAAATTCCAGTTACCTTTTAGAAATAGTTCCATTCTCTTAATGTCAGGCAATCATTTATCACCACAAAGGACCACCTGAGTCTAAAATATTGACAAAATTCATGTATTTTATAAGCAATGCATATATTTACTGGAAGAAATCAAACCACAAATGACTAAGATTATGTATAGAGTGTGAAAATTGTGATTTAAAAGGAATTTTGGAATCAGCATTTTGTGGTATGGTAATATATCTCTTTTTATCAATTTTGACCATATATATCATCTCTACCATCAAAAACAAACGCCTCTGAGGCATGACAGCACCTGATACAATCAGGAAATTTATGCTGGAGTAACAAAATTGCATTGATAAATAAGCTTTCCATTTAGTGACTTCTCAATTTTTACAGTTATTTTTTATATCTGCTTCTGACAGTAAACTTAGTGCTGCATAGTTAAAAAGATTAAAGTGCATTGGGTACTATGACTTTGAAAGACATTCAATTAGGACTTTATAGTATTCCTAAGCAAGGAAAAATGTGATACTGTGACATATTTTCAATGTGTATAGTTTCCAACCATTTGAAGAAAAATGGTCTGAATGACCAAGGCTAATAGACTAGAACTGTGCAACACTGACAAATTGTTATTTTATTAATATGTTAATGTTTATATTATTTTTAATATTATTTTAACTTTCATTGAATTTAAGATCAAGTATTTTTTCTGCCTTCCTTTCATATTTTCTCTCTTTTGTTTTTTCTCCTATTTTGATGTTAACAAACAGGTTTGAAAATTTGACTTAAACGTGTATTCAATAATGACTTCTTTTTAATTCTATTTTATTTTATCAAAGCCATAAAAATTATGATAGACAGAACAAAAAAGCATCATGTCATATTAGGCATGCAGAATTATTTAGAAAGTTTTCATTAAGCTCATTTTTATAAGGCAGAGTAAAATTCCTCTGCTGCTATGGTCATGTTTAGTGTTCCACTAGCCAATAGTGATCATGAAGATGATGGTGATGAGAATAATGCTGATGAGATGAGACTAGCAGGAAGAACAACGCCTGTCTAATAATATACCAGGGGTCATCCTAGCCATTAGCTACATTTTTAGAAAAACCTAGTAATTAAAAAACAATACCTATAAGAAAAATAATCTTAGGATAACCTGCATTTTATTGTCATTTTTAAGGAAAGTTTATGAGGAAAAGTAATAAGAAATATTTTAAAACTTTGGTTATGAGAAGTAAGCACAGGGAGACTTAGTTTTCTTTCTGTTTATTTACCTGTTTACACTATTACTGGATGCTAACTATGCATCAGGCATTGTGTTGACCTCTGAGGATGCAGAGGTAACAAAACAAACAGAAATTTAACTTCCATTATATTTACATTTCATTGTAAGTAAATAGAAAATAAACAAGTAAAACAGTAAGCTATGCGAGGAAACAAACTCCTTAGATAAATGGCTGAATCTAGATCTGGGACAAGGAAAATCCAAGATGAGCCTTTAATGGCTTGAACTGCCAGAATGTAAGGGAGCGCTGACCAAACCAGCAAGCAAAAACAAAACAAAACAAAACCCATAAATGGATGGCAGTGTGTCAAAAGGGTCAGCTTGCAAGAACTCCAAAGGGAGAACAGTTTGAATAAAAATAAGCTTACATGTTTTTCATATGTACCCTAAAACCTAAAATGCAATAAAAATAAAAATAATAATAGTAGTAGTAGTGCACTATAACCCTAAATATACAATAGTACTCATGTCCTTACCGATAAAAAATAAACCTTTAATAAATAAATAAATGTAAGGGAAGAGATACTTTTTCTTTATGGACGAATTCTCAAATCTATATACATATATCTACACTTCATAAGATGGAGATTAATTCCTCTTTCTTTAAACATGGGCTGGATGTAGAAATTTGAATATAATGTGGAAAGGTAAATAGTGACATTGCAGTGGATGACTACATGAGAAAAAACATGCACCACAAGTTTAAGGTTAATGTCATCAGCGTAAGTCATATCAATATAATGAATCCCAGTTATGCTGCCATGAACAGCATGCTTCACCTCTGTAGTATTATTCACCTAAATTTATTACCCTAGTGTAATCATAAGACAACATCAGACAGCCTCAAATTGAAGAGCGCTCTACAGAATATCCTGTGAAATCTCTTCCAAATGATCAAGGTTGTGAGAAGCAAGATTAAGAAACTAACATAGATGGTAGAAACCAAAGACAGATGTGGTATCTAAAAGTGTCACAGTATCTTAGATTGGGTTCTAAAATTTAAAAAAGAATATTAATAGTTAACTGGGAAAAATCTAATAAAGTTTGTAGTTAAGCTAATAATATTGTAACCAAAGTTAATTCCTTACTTTGACCAAGAGAACATTGCTTTGAAAGACTCCATTAGTAAGGATAACTGAGTGAAATAATTACTAGTTTTTACAGCTTTTCTGTAAACTCTAATTACTCCAAAATAAGTTTTTTTGTTTGTTTGTTTGTTTTAATACTATATATTTCTGATGGTAACAAATGCCATGGAGTTAGAGCTGGAAAGAGTGTTTGGTAATGTTTGGTCACAAAAGCCTTCAGTGAGAAGGGGACGTGAATAAAACAGCTTAAAGAAAAGAAAAAACAATTCATTAAGGTATCTAAATACAGATATCTGTCATTTAGACACATGGAACAGCTACTGCAAAGGAGAAGAGAAGAGGCTATTCTTGTGTTTTATTCATTATGAACTGTTCATTACTAATAACTCATTATGCATTTAAAGAAAGTGATCTTTTGTTCACATCATGCTTTAAGTTCTATCTTTATTGAAGTAAAAAATAGGTATTAACTCTTGTATTATTAATTTAATTATTTATATTTGTATTTAAGGGTTGAGACTGAACTATCTTCCTATTACAATTTTTTGACACCTGAATTTTAAAAGAATCATAAAATCCTTTGGGTCAATATAAAACAATGTTTTTAAATCATGTCTAAAATTGTCTTTTCTACTTTCTTAACTTAAATACACATATATTTTCAAATATTATAAGGTAAAGGGACATTTATCTTTAAAGTATGTGTCTGAGACTAATGAAACAGTAATCTATCTGGCATCAACATGTATTCAAAGTGCTTATAAACTGATGTCTGGCTGTTGCAAGTTGTTACATGTTTATTCAGTGCCTTCAGGTATCTGACTATCACTGTAAACTAGGCATAGTGGCCAATAAATACAAAACCATGGATAATAGGTATTGGCTACCATCTCATTCAACTAAATTGACTCTCCAGTAATTGAAGACTTATTCTTTATTCAAGGGACTATTTTTTCTCTGGGTATTAATTGATTATCTATTGGTTGATGCAATCATTCTGTTTATAATCCTGTCATTATATTCTGCAGCTCTGACTTAATAGGCAGATTTTGTGCTGAATCAAAATCTATGAAATCTCCCAAACTGTGATATTTCTATTCTTCATTATAAACCCCTACTTCATTATAATTCTACATAATCATAATTGTGAAGAATTCTATTCACTCCAAAATTAGGAATTTTCAACAAATAGAACTAAGATAACGGGATAATGACATGACAAACAGTGATGTTGGACCCCCTACCTCACTCCATATACACAAATTAAATCAAAATGGAACAATAATCTAAATGTAAGAGCTAAAACTATAAAACTACTAATATAAAACATAAGACTAAATCATCATGGCCTAGACTTGGAAATAGATTCTTATTTGACAACAAAAGCACAATCAATAAAAAAATGATATATTGTACTTTAAAAATGTTGTGTATCAGAAACAATACAAAGAAAGTAAAAAGACAACATAAAGATTAGAAAAATAATTGCAAATTATATCTGATGACTTACTATTCAGAATATATAAAGAATTCATAACAACAAAAAAGACAAAACAACTGAATATAAAGATGGATAAAGACTTGAAAAGACATTTCTCCAAAGATTATATTCAAGTCCAATTATCACCGGAAAAGATGTTCAACACAATTGTTTGCTAAAGAAATGCAAATCAAAACTGTAATAAGATACCATCTGAGACCCAAAAATGTGACCATAATAATAGAAAGAAATTAAATAACAAGTCTTGGTGAATATGTGTAGAAATAGTAACCCATGTAAATTACTAATGGGAATGTAAAATGGTACAGTCACTGTGGAAAATGATGGTTTATAAAAAACTTAAAAGTATATTCATTTTATGGCCCAACAATTTCATGCTTAGGTATATGCTATAACAAAAAGAAAAGAAAATAGGTACTCAAACAAATTTTAATTTATAAATATTAATTGCAGCACTATGGATATCAACCAAAAAGTGGATGTAATCCAAATGTTCATCAATGGATAAATGAATCAGTGTATTATGCACTTCCATACAATGTGAAATTTTCCTGCCATAAAAATTAATGAAGTATGGAAACATGCTACAACTTGATGAACATTAAGTCTTTAGTCCCAGGTGAGAAAGAAGATAAAGAGCAAGAACCAGCACAACTAGCAAGTGTTCACCTCTAACTCATCCAGGTGATTTTTCACAAGGACAGCTACCATATCTCATTCTGGTTTTGAAATTGCCACTATCAAAATGTCAAGGAATTAGAAAGCACCTAACAATAATTGTTAAAGACATTGATTTCAATGTTAATTGAGTCAATTTGGGGAAATGTTGCTAGTAGATAGTAAGGATTTCCTCAGCCATTAAATTGAATATGGTGTATGAGACTGGAGAGTATAATTTGTTGTCAAAACATTTCTTTAACATACTTGATATTTATGAAAATTGTTGAAGAAAATAGTCTCCTCTTTCTTTCACTTTTGACCCTCTTCCATGAGTTGCTAACATATCTGCCTGCATCCTCAGTACTGTCCCTCCTGATCCAAATTTTCAGTTGTTACTTGTGATGTCTCTTATGAATACTTTTGCCATGTTCACTGCATCATTTTCTGTAATGTTCTAGATGCTTCTGAAGCCTTATACTATGAAAAATAGAAAAAGAACCATCTCTTGATTTAGTATTACACTGTTTTTCTGCTGTGGCATAATCAGGTTTTGTGGGTTTCAATGTATTAAAGAGATTTTATTGCAACGATCTTTCATTTTCAGTCAGAAAATTCCCCCTAACCACTCATCCTCTCTTGCTTTACCATATTACTTGGGGGAATAGTTTGGAGAAAAAGTCCAAGTGACAAATATGATATTAAACTAAAATTTTCCCTCCTGTATAACCCAGAAGTCTCAGGTTCAAATATGATTGTGAATTGATGTTCTTCCTTAATATTTATCCCTAACAAGAGGCTTTTCAGTTCCTCATACTAACACATTTTTTCAGGGGTGGATCTACCATGTCAGCAACGACAGGCTTAGAACCAAGTTTCCCCACCCTTAACCCAACACAGCATAGAAATAAAGATAGCACTTGACAAGGACATTTTATTAATACAGTTTTCCCGTAGCTTCAGTACATCAATGCTTTTCAGGATTGTCTTGCAAAAAATTGATTTTGAAAAAGATATTTCTCATCAGATCCAATCTATTATTTTTAGTATGACTGATCAAGACTGTTAAGGAGACCTCAGTAACAAAGGGAGTATAAAGGAAAGAAAATAAAACAAAGGCATTGATTTGCAACAAGCATTATGGGAAGAAGGGTTGAGCTATTGTACAATATATAAAAGGCAGCTGAAAGAGATAAAAGCAACAGTTATAAAGGCCAAAATATATATAGAGATTTTTCATACACACACACACACACACACACACTTTAGGGGCAAGGAGTGTATATCTTATGAGTGTTCCAAAAATATCATTTAGCTCAACCTATTGGCAAACTGTTTTCTATTCTTGCATGACAACTTAAGAAGTCCAAACATTTTCAATATGAATATACATAGTTGCAAAATTGCTATTTCACAAGTCATTTATTTCAAAAGCACCTCTAAAACTAATAATTTTTCTCTTTTCAGTATTTCAAGGTTCAAAGTCTAATATGTTTTGACTAATGTGTCAGAGATTATGATTACTCCATATCCATTGTCCATTTTTTTTATTTAGTAAGAGTACAACATTGATAATCAGTTGAAATCTACATTGCCTACATAGTTTGCAATGAAGCTTAGCCATGTGATTTAGTTCTGATCAAAGATATAAAATGAACTAATATGTGCAATTTTCAAGTTATGCTTTCAAAAAGAAACAAGCATGTGTCAGGCGTTAAGATGCAGCAAGCAAGAGAGTGAGAGAGCATCTTTCTTTAATATCTTATGGATGTTCTATCTGCCTGGACTGTTCACATTTTGTCACATGAGAGAGATGTAATCTAAATTTTGCTCACCCTCTTGGATACCTGTAACAATAGCCAGGCTATATTCTAATACAAGAGACAATAGAGAAGTCACTATCATTTGAAGAGTCTTGGAAATTTAGTATCTGTATTTAGAGAGTTTCTTAATAGTGGTGGTGGAGTGGGGAGCCTTTATTTAAGAAATTTGCCAGAAAGAACACATTAGTTTCACAAAGGCAAATGGTTTCATTTGTTTTTAGGCAAGTAAGTGTCAATCTGAATATAAATGTTGGATATTGGGTTGTTGTGGCTATTATTAGCTATACTTTTAAATTACAGCTAGATAGTGAGACATATAGTGTTGTTTTGTTTGTTTGCTTGTTTGCTTGCTTGCTTTTTGAGACAGTGTCTTATTGTGTCACTTAGGGTGAAGTGCAGCGCCTATTCACAGGTGCAATCTTGGGTCACTACAGCCTCAAATTCCTGGACTCAAGTAGTACCTCTGAGTAGCTGGAACCAGAGATATCTCTCTCTCTCTCTCTCTCTCTCTCTCTCTCTGTGAGTCCTTATATTTCTCTTCCTATATTGTTAATCATATTCTTGCTGTCTTCCAATTTCTTTCCCCTTTTTATTGTTAAATTTATTCTGCACAAAATTTTAAACCCCTTTTCCATTGCATTCTCCTTTTTATATATATAGTTTATTTATTTTATTTAGAATCTCAATACTCTTTGTCCTGTGAATTATAAGCCTAGATAATTTTTGAATGAAGAAAAGAATTGCTTTAGGCATGATAATCACAGGACAAATAATATAGTCAAAATAGCTTTGAAATGTTAATTTGAAGGCATAAGTCTTCAAGGATCTGGAGCTGCTTAAGATTTAAAGAGCCTTATGCTCGTCAACGTACTGGAAGGCAGCCTCTGTGTTATAAAACAATACAGCAATATTTTTCAGAGTTTATTAACTATCAATTAAAGCTAGTATACAGGAAGTTATGCAATGCAGTTTAAATTTATTTTTTAAGCAAAGGACATTAAGGTAATGAAAATTTACTTACAATGACAAATCTGCTATTAAAATAAATACAATGTTTAGAGTATATTTTTTGAATGTGTGGCTTAGTCTTATAAGTGTGTTTAGGTAATTATTGGGCTATCTTTGTTGGTGGAAGCCCAATGTTGAGCTTTTGTGGGAGTGAGGTTTTTAGACTGTCTACCTCTTAATTAATTAGAAACACATTCTCTGGAGGTTTTTATACATTGCTGGATTGGACTTTCTAACCCTCTTAGGGTAAGAAGAGTTCCCTCTCATTTGTAGTCATAAACAGAACCAAAATAGGCTATTATAGAAGCACAGATCTTTTAATAAAATTAACACAGCCACTTAGAGAGCTACATTCATCATGAACAACAAAAAAAAAAACTATGTGTACCATTATAAATGTTTCATAATAACACTAATATTGATATAGTCATTTCAATGTATGCCGTTTGGGAATCTTCTGAATACCGAATACTATACGTCCAGCCTTATTGTGGGATAAAGTAGACAAAATAAACTGACTATGAGCCTGCATTAGGGCTGACATGAGGAAAAGGATCAGACTAATTCTAAGGAGTTAATAGGAAGATGAAAGGAAGTGACTTAAGAAAGAAAAGATTCCGTGATGCCTAACCAAGCAGTTTCTGTATGATTGGCATCTAAGGCAAAGAGAAAGTAAAAATCCCATTACAATTAATTTGAAGAAAGGGATCCACTGAAGGGAGAGGAAAACTTCTAAACCTGACAATGACAATTAATTCTGGATCATATTTGTTGTGTACCTGGACTTCTCTGCCACGGAAAGTGCAATTTACAAGAGTAACTGCACCAGATGCTACAAACATCTTTTCTGTATTTGTTTGTGTATGGTGTATGCAGGAACAAGCTTTCAAGAAGGCATTGGTTTGCATTTTTCTTTACACATTGTCCTTTCATGGACACATCACTATTTATCAGCCTCTATTTCAATTTTTTCTCCAAATTAATTATTACTCAGTAATTAAGCAATGTTCACTTCTTAATCCTACCTTTGAAAAAACCAAAAATTTTTAAAACCATTTCAACTTCTTTCTATACAACCTGTCTAAAAGATACAATTTTTTCTTCTCTTACATAAAAATTTTACAAACTTTTATCTTGAAAAGATAATTAAAGATAACATTAATTAAGTTTATGGCAATATTCTATACATTTTTGATAGACTTACTCTTCCAATAACTCCCTAAAATAGTAATTTTTAATTCCCATCTAAAATGAGAAAATGAGAACATTAGATTTAACTTACAAAAAGTCATTTTTATTCAATTACTTAACCTTCTTTCAACTGTTTTTATTATCTTCCTAATTCCATTAAGATTATTGTTTAATTTTGAATCTGTTTACATTTTAGGAATTAGGTTTTCTCATCCAAGAGAATGGCTCATGTTTTCATTTGTTGTGTTTCTTATTGTTCTTTAATAAGTTTTTAAATATATCCGCAGTTTCATTATGAGATTTTCCTAAGTATTTTGTTTTATTTTATTTTAATTTTTACTTAAGTTTTAGTTACATAGAAGTGACAAACTTTATTGTAAAAAGACCAGCAAAACATACTATTTATGTCTCATAGTGGTTGGGTTCAGAAATACTTCCTTTATGATGAGTCTTTAGATAAAACCCACTCACTGTCAGAATTGGAACTTGGGCCTAGTAGGTCAGAGTGTATTCTCCACAGGCAGACTGCAGAGTTACAATATCTGCTCTATCATTACCTTGGAGTTAGTTTCCTCGTTTGATTATGAGCTGTGATTTAAATTATGTACAAGAATATAACAACTTGGTGTATTGCATTCATTGCTCAGTTATAGTTATGACGGTTAATTATGGTTCAGTTCAGAACATTTACAGAATAACCAATGCATCCTCTGGCACTCATAATTTTGCAGGCTGTAACTTTTTGTTTTATTTATTTTATCAAGTATTTACCATATTATATTAAAATTGTGTTATTTCCATTTTTAGATAATTGATAGATTAAGGAAATGCTATACATTGTTTTATAATGGAAAATTATGTGTAATTGAAAATTAATAAAATTTAAAATTCTGTTACTAATGCTTATTAAATGTTTTTTACAGACTAAATCATCTCAGATTCTTTAACTAGAAAATTAGAACAACATTCTAAACAAAATAAAAATGAAGTTGTAATAAGAATAAGTGGTGGTTACATAATGTTTATTATAGAACCAACATAGTTATAAGCACTTTACATGTACTAACCTACTATCTCATTTAGTACAGTGACACTGTGAGGTGGGTATTAATAATATTTTTCTTTCATCAGGTGAAGAGATTAAACCTCAACAGAGATAACTAAGTTATAATAGCTAGTAAGTGGGAAAACTGAGATTTGAATTTACAGTCTTGGTCGAGAACACCTGCTCTTAAGGCATATTTTATTTAAGGAAAATGACCACAACAGAATTCCTGGGCCCACATACTCTTTCATAAACTTTCCACTACATATCAGTACATGGAATCTCTTTCTCATGAGCTGGCTTATGTCCCTGCTTATATAAATAGTGTATTGGAAGTGACAGAATGGGACTTTAATTAATTGAGACAGAGTCTCACTCTATGGCTCAGGCTGGAGTGCAGTGGCACTGTCTTAGCTCACTGCAAACTCTGCCGCCCAAGTTCCAGCGATTCTCCTGCCTGAGCTTCTCAGGTAGCTGGGATTACAGGTACCTGCCACCTCACCTGGCTAATTTTTGTATTTTTACTAGGGATAATCGGGTTTCACTATCTTGGCCAGACTGGTCTTGAATTCCTGTTCTCATCATTCACCCACCTAGGCTCCCAAAGTGCTGGGATTGTAGGCATGGGCCACTGTGACTGGCCTTATTTGTTCTTTTAAAACTTGCATTGAATGTCTAGTTTATACGTGATTTTTCTTTGAGTATATGTAGCTTTGACAATGTCTCACTAATTTTGGTATAAAGTATGATATAGATGTCTCTTAACTTCTTTCATAGTTTTATCTCTGTCATAATGAGCTACACACTAGGTGGATTTTTTCATTGTTTTCCAGTTTACAAATTCATGCTATGACCACTTCCTAAGGATAATGTATCCTGTTCATTTTCTGATTTATTTCCATAGTTTTCATTTTATCCATTTCTATACTAATCAAAATGTGTCCCCACCCAAAGACTTCATGAATTGTAACTCCCATGGTTCCCATGTGTTGTGGGAGAGATGCAGTGAGTGGTGATTGAATCATGAAGGCAGGTCTTTCTTGTGCTGTTTTTGTGATGGTGAATAGGTATCATGAGATCTGATGGTTTTAAAAAGATGAGTTCCCTGCATAAGCTCTCTCTCTCTCTTTTTGTCTGCTGCCATTCATATTAAGACAGGACTTGCTCCTCCTTGTCTTCCACGATGATTGTGAAACTTCCCCAGCCATGTGAAACTGTAAGTCCAATTAAATCTCTTTTTTTTCTTTCTTTGGTAAATGGCAACATAAGCTTTGTCTTTATCAGCAGCATGAAAACGTGGTAATACAAAGTCAAAATGTGCCTTTTCACATTTTTCTCCCCTCAAGTGCAAAGGATCTAATTTGCATTGAGTTGCCACGTCTCTTTAGTCTTGTCTGAAGTGGAACAGATTAAGTACATTCTTTTTGGTGAGATTTTTGAAGAAACACTTCAAAAATGTTAGTTTTAAAATCATATTGAGGGTTTGTCTGATGTTTCTCAAGATTAGATTTCGATTATGTATTTTTGGACAAAATACAACGTAAGTGCTTTTCTGTCCTCTTGGTATGACACTAAAGGCACTTGATATCCATTTACCACTCATTGGTGATACTCATTCTGTTTAATTCTTCAAAATCTTGTACAATTTCTTCATTGGATAGTTACAGTATAAGACTAAGAAAGTAACTGCTTTCCTTGAAATATTTCCTTTACATGTAATGTCAACCAATGATTTTTATCCTAACAAATGTTTCCCAGCTTAGTTGCAAAAAGTTGAATTTCCAACTTAGGTAGTTCCTAATTTTCCTTTGGCATTTGACATTTAATGACAAGCAAAAGCCCTTCCCTCTTTCTATCTATGATTAACTGTTTATCTATCAGTGATCTATATCTGTCATTATCAATCACATGTTTTCTATCTATTAGTATCAGTATAAAGGCATGGATTTTTTTTCTTTCTAATGTTTCATGATTTATCATTGCACTTACTTGTGTGATGCTCAACTTGTACAACATTCGGCTGAAGGGGAACTTTTCTGATCTCAGTGACAATTTAAGAGAGAATAAGATAAATGTATATAATTAGGGCTGTCATTTAGACCTGACCATCATCGCATGCTAACTTTCTTTAAATGTCTAAAACATCTAACTAAATAACCTAGTTTTTAGATATATTCAGGTCATATCATTCCTTTAATTTTAATAATCATGACCAAAGTAAAATAAACTGTTCAATGTTATGCTTGATCTGCAAAATAAGTAATAGATAACCACAATTCACCCAGATATCCTAACATTTTACAGAGAGCAAAACATTTTTGCTGACACTCTTATTAAAATATGTGTTCAGAAATTTCAAAATTCTACAACCCATATGTAGATTTTATTTCTATTGAGTGCCAAATGAAAAACAGAATTTCTTTAGCAAAAGTTAATTTTTTTTCAAAGGGAATTATCTATTTATTCATTAATGCATTTCCTGCTATTTTAAAATTCTGATATATATTCATAAGTAATAATTCAAGTTATTAGACTATACCACATAGAATCAATGTGTTTTCAGTTGGCTGCTTCTCTGCATTCTTTTTTAAAATGGTCACAACTGTACTAACTATACAAATTCATATTTTCAACATTGGAATGACAAAACCTTGTAAAATAATGTAACATCTTTAATGTATGAAGACTAAAGTTGGAAAATAAGTCCATATTTTATTGATAATATTCTTTTAATAACAGATTATATGATCTTCTTTCAAAGCTATGTAAAATGAGAGTGATTGTGAATATAGGGTTATCTTTGTTAGTGTGAGGTTAACAATGTGATTCAAAAGACAAATATTACATTTTATTTTATTTATTTTTTTTTGAGAGAAGTAGAATAAGGCAAATATATATTAAGGGTACTGGTGAAAAAAAATTTAAAAGATGCCAGGAATACTTATATTTAAACAATTATATATGAGTTGAGAAACAAAATGTCTGCAGCCCACAGTCTAATAAACATATGTGAATATAAGAGTGGAGGCAGAAGCAGTTCCAGGAAATTTGCAATTCAGCCACATAGTGCAGAAAATGTAGCACATAATCTAGGAAACACAGTATGCTGTTGAGACTACCATTCCTGCCGATAGGAGCAATTATGAGGTCAGAAGCACTTATCCATCTATCAGAGAGAGAAGAATGAACAGGAAAGTATAATAGAAAAGTTAAGAAATATGGAAGACAAATTGGCAATGTCTATTTTTTTTTTAATATTGCAAATGTTGAGTGAGAGAATGAGACAGAGGTAATGTTTGAGGATTTAACAAAAACAAAACAATAGCATTTAAGACCAGAAACTGAGTTTGTCACCAGAAAATAGTTACTAACGAAAACTATAAGGGCTATGTTTTAAATAAAGGGAAGATAATAATAGAGAAGTATTTGAAAAATTAAAGTGATATCAGATAGATGATGTGGATGCAAAAAGAAATAAACAAAAGTCTTGTAAACATTAACGTAAATCTGTAAATAAATATATCCATTTGGGATTTAAGTGTATAGTATGCTAATATATATGAGAGAACTTTAACATTTAATTTGAGAGGGGAACAAAGGGAGGTATAGGTACATTTTTTTAATTTAGAAGAATAAAGGTGCTCATTCACCATGACTTTGATAATTTTAAAAAGCATGTTGTAATTTCTAGAGTAATCACTAAAAGAATAAAAACACTTGAATAACTTCAAACATACAAAAAGAAAATAAATGAATTACAAAAAATAACCAATTTGAAAGAAGCCAAATGGGTAGAAAAAAAGAAACAAAGAACAGATAAGACAAAGAGAAAACACCAAAATGAAATTACTGATTTTACCAGCAAATGAAAATAAGAAACATAAATAGACTAAATGTTTAATAGAAATTTAAAATCACCTACTTGGGGGAAATCTATTAAAACTTTGTGGATAGGAGACCTATGGAAAATATAAAGATAATAAAAGGGTTTTAAAAATGCAGCCAAAAACGTAGAAAAAAAAACTAACAGAAGAAAAAAAATTGATGTTACAATATTAATTGCAGAAAAAATAGAATTTAATGATTACATAATTGGCAATAAAGATGTTAATTTAGAATAAACATTTTAATACACCAAGCAAATATGATAATTTCAAATTTGTAAAAATCTACTGGTATTGCCTCGATGTGTATGAATTAGTTTCCTAGGACTGCCAAAATAAAGTACCACAAACTATGTGATTTAAAACAACCGAAACTTACTCCCTCAAAGTTTTAGAAAATACAAGTCTAAAGTCAAGATATTGGCAGGGTTGACTCCTTTTGGATGTCCTGAGGAAGAAGCTCCCAAGGCTTTCTTTCTCTGGGCCTCTGGTGGTTACCGTAATCCTTGGCATGCTTTTGCCTTTAGTTCACCTCTCTAATCTCTCTCATTGCAGTGTACTCCCTCTGCGTCTCAGGGTCTGTGTTTCTCTTCCTGTGAAGATATTAGTTATTCAATTTGGGCCCATTCTAATTCAATCATATTTCATCTCAGCTACTTACATCTGAGCTGACTCCTCTATTTTCAAATAAGATCATATTCTGAGGTTCTAGGTGGACTTGGATTTTTGGAGAACAATGTTCAAATAGTGATTAATAAGAAAAATAACTACAAGGAGAAATAGACAAATACACAATAATAGAGCCAACTACTAACACACCTGTCTTGGGAATTAATAGAAAAACAGACAGCATGTAAGTAAGTTTGTAGAAATTTAAAGAATATATTTTTAAGGCATACATACACTAATAATGAATGTTGGCCATATCCTAAGTTATAAATCAAATGTAAACAATTGCAAAAGATTAAAATCACATTTGGCATAGTAGAGCCAAAAGCTAACTTTCTTTCCTTTTTTGTTTTAAATTACAAAATTTGCATAGCATAGGAAACATTCATTTCTGTATGTATTTATTTTAGGTCATCTATTTATTCAAATATAATTGACGCATATTTTGAATGCTCTTATAAAATTTTTTACAATTTTAATTTCTAAGTGCTTTTTTGAGGTTTTCTACTCCAATAATTATTATTTATAGTTCATCTTTTCCGGTTATAATTATATTTTACAAAGATTTAAAAGGTACTAGCAAAAAAATAGTATTTAATTTTTTGAAATTTTAATTATTATATGTACTTACAGATTTTTGTATAGCAAGGCTATATATTTTATATATATATATATATATATATATATGCAGACATATACATGCATATATATTCTAGCTAGATCCTGGTTGTTTATTACATTTTTAACATTAGCTCTTGAAGAAATAATAACTTTATCATTTGTCTTTTTCAACTTAATTAATTAATCTTTAGATTTTATCTTTCCCCATAGCGTTCAAGCTTGTTTAATTGTCAAATCAGGAAGAATAGTCTTTTGGATTAAACATGTATTCTTTTATTTTAATATTCTCTTATTAATAAGATGTTAAATTATGTTTATTTTGACACTGTTATTTTCTAAGAAATATAAATATAGCTTTGATTTTTCTGATGCTGTTTTTACTAGTAACATTTTAAATTTTTTTCAAATGAATTATTTTGAAAATTTAGTCCATTATATTATATTTTAGAAAATATGATTTCTGCTTTTTATAACGTATTACATTCTTTCATAATATTAAGTGCTATATAGTTTCATGAAAGTCCTATGATTGCACTAGAGTAAGGCTGTACACTACATACTGTATTCTAAACATTGAATATACTGTTTTAAAATTATTTTAAATGAATTTAAAAACTTAAAATCATTGTTGTTATTGCTATGCAGTCATAAATTGCCTAATGATGGAAATATATTCTGAGAAGTGCGTCGTCAGCCAATTATGTCACTGTGCAAACACCAGAGAATGTACTTATATAAACCTTGGTTCTATATCCTACAGCACACCTGGGCTATATGGTATAGCCTATTGCTCCTAGGCTATAAACCTGTACAGCACGTGACTGTACTGAATACTGTAAGCAATTGAAACTCAATGGTAAGTATTTATATATCTAAGCTTATAAAAGCATATAAATGGTATGGAAATATATGGTATTGTAGTCTTAAGGGATCACTACCCTATACGTGTTCCACTGTTGACCAAAACATTGTTATGTAACACACAGCTATAAAACGTCTTAATAATTTGTAATCGAGAATTTGAGAACTTTGCAACTACATCTCATTTCTATTATTTATCTTCCTATTTCTCCTTGATTTCCATTCATTTAAAAAATTACATATTTATAAGTGCATTTATTTTTTGTAGAAAAATTTTGATTTTTTTACTTGCCTTGAGCCATTACTTCATTAACGTCACAGACCTATTTTATAAGAGATATTAAAAATTGGTATGA
Organism: Cebus imitator; assembly: GCF_001604975.1. Classification (NCBI taxonomy): domain Eukaryota; kingdom Metazoa; phylum Chordata; class Mammalia; order Primates; family Cebidae; genus Cebus; species Cebus imitator. Next base: position 4,740,014 of record NW_016107448.1, read on the forward strand.
CCACTTTGAAAGTATAATAACTTGTTTAACATAGGCCCTTACAAGGAAGGACAGAGGAAGCAGAGGAACAATAATTATACCAGACATGCTGACCACTTTCCATTTGTCTGTCATATCTGCACTCTAATCTGCCCTGGGTTCTGGGAGGCTCACTGGATGTAGTCCTTAGTTCCTCTTCCCCTAGGGCTCTCTGACTTTGGTTTATGTCTGCCCAGTGGGAAACACCAAAAGAATGTGAGAAAAAAAATATATATAGAATGAGGCTGAAGTTATCCTTTAAGGTTGCTCTTCAGCGGCAATCTTGCAACTGTTCACCTGTTCTCTCCTTTAAGCTGAAGAGTGTTCCTTTTGATCTGCTGTTCCCAGCCCCATAGTACCGCACTGTTCTTTAAGGTCTTCTCACACCCTGCACATAAGGTCTTATACATGATCTCTTTAAAACAAAAAACAAAGCAAGGAAAAATAAAAATCTCTTCCAGGTTTCAATTTAATTGGATGTACCATCTGTTTCGGACTAGGACCCTGACTGATATACCAGGAAATTTTCTTGCAAATGACAGCCTCATGGAAACTGTCCAATTCTCAGGAGTCATATATTTGATAATCAGTCAGCTCCATGTTTACTGAGAAGATGCACAATGCAGACCCACCATCTGGGCTCTCTTTTTAGTATGAATAGTTAGAGAGTTTCTTTTTCTCTTATATCAATGCCAAATGTAAGTATACCACAATCCCAAACACATGTATTTTCCAAATAATTTTAATTCCTTTAATGGTGTTTCTGTGTTACATGGGAAAAAAAAGGAAGTAAGACCCATTAAAGATCAATATTTGGTCTTGATACTTGGTAAGATCCTGGAAGAGAGATTTGCCAGTTAAGCCATCAAATTTAGGAAGTGATCAGAAAGCATAAGATAGGCAAGTCAATGAGTCAAGTGAAAAGAAAGCAATGGGAGGGTAATGAAATGAAGAGCTCTAAGTATTGAAGGAAAGAAATAACTTTTTAAAGCAAGATAATGAACTTCTTTAGGAAAAACCAGAGGATAAAAAGCTGTTTTTGACAAAAATGAAGAACTTAAAGCATGAACTATGGAAAGTGATTAATTTTTTTCTAGCACAACATCATTAGTATTCAAAAAGTATAATGAAATGAGCACATGACAGTTAGCTCACTTAATTGTGAGTTGGATTAATTCTGAATGGGAAACTTTTTCTTATTAGATAATTTAGAAACAAATAATATACCATGTACAGATAAGTAAAAGATACACCAAGGACTTCTCCCTGTGATTTTAAAAACAAAAAGATTTTCTTTTGAAACCTGTATTTATGGGCTTTATGCTTCACAAACAGTTTCAGAAATTTACATTTGAAGGGAAATTGAATAAACTGAAAAGAAATGATGAGTATTTTGGTTACCATTATAAGATTTCCTTTCTGTATACAGCAGGGAGGCAATCTGACTATTTTATGTAGCTTTAAATTTAGAATAAATGAATTTACTAAATGCATGTAGAATTAGCAACCTGAGACTTGGTCTTTTCAAAGTATAATACAAAAAATGATATGGAGATGTGTTTTAGTGAACATAGTAGACACTTAAAAATACATTTTCTCAAGTAGTTAGTTGTTAGAGGACTTATATTTGACATCTCGAGGTTTTTTTTTTTAAATATGTCATCCTAAAATATGAACAGCTACATGCCTCCCATACTCATATCAGGTCACACTGAACTATTATGCCAATGTTCATTTTAAAATCACATATTCATTTCATTAAATAATAGGTAGAAATATTTCTGAAAATAAACTCTGTACATTTGGTTTTTAAAAAATAGTTCAGGTCAAAATATATAGAGAAAATATAGCCTTGTCTCATTAAATTTCAAAATATATTTCTGGCAAAGATTAGCTTACAATATTAGAAACATGTCAAGATAATTATGAACAATTATATAACACTTTAATGGTTCCAAGGTAAGGGCCAGCAAGAATATTTTTCCTCTAAAAATTTTAACTCATGAATATAAGGAATTTTGTTGTGTAGGTGTGTGTGCACACACATTTTGCTTGAGCATGCTTGAACATACTCTTACTGGTATTGAAGGAGGAAGGGAGTGATAAAAATGTAATTATAAAAAAACACAATCAAAAATGAGGCAAAAATTAAAATGGAAAAATGCAAGAGGAAAGTTAGATGCCATTTTGGATATGTTGTATAATTAAATTCAGATATAGATGTATCATATTTTATTAAATCATTATTACTACAAATTGTAATTTTAATCTCATTCTTAAATTATATTTTGCTTGAATGTTCTTCATGTTCTCTAGTTTTGTAAAAGATTGTTTTTAAACTTATATTTGTAAAAGTTCCAAGTAGATATTTTTTCCAACTCTCTCTCAGTCATAACATCCTTTCCAAAATGTTTAAAAGTTATCCGTCTGACAGGTTTTTGTTTGTACGTTGGTTCCTGGTGATATGTATTCTGAAATTATCTACCCTCCTGACTCAAATGATATCAAAAGCTGTGTAGGTCTATTTCACAGATGTCTTACTGGGGGTTTGTTTTTCCATTGTTCAAGAAAATTCCTTTGCCACCTTTCCTGCTGGAATTACTGAATCTATTTCCTGAATTTCTTATGTTTCTATTTCTCATTTGTACTGTTTTCATGGAATATATCCTCTGGGAGCATCTGGAGAAAAGGTAGGTAAGAGGAAGTTTTTGAAATGTTACATGAACATAATATATTTGCTATTTTTTTAAATCCAATTGATAATTTGGCTAGTGTAGAATTATAAGCTCCCTCAGAATTTAAAGGACATTAAAAAAAATTCTTATTTCCAAAATTTGTCTTCCAAAGTTAATATGATATTGATTTTTATTTATTCATATTTTGAATCTCTAGTTATTCTTTCCTATCCCTATCTACGGAAAATTTTAGAACTGTTCTTTATCTCAATGTTCTGACATTTTTTGGTCATGTGTTCTGTTCTGTATTTCTTCAATTATTTTTGTTGGTTTCAAAGTAGGTAAGTTTTATTCTGAGACATAGTCCTCAGTTATTTTTTAATAGCCTACTACTCTACAATTTCTTTTCTCTCTTTTAATAATCTCGTGATTAGGTATTAGAACTAAAGGATTGAGCATTGATTTTCTTATATTTTCTCACAAATTTTTCTCCCAAAATGTATGTAAATATATGCATATGCTTGTTTGGTAAACTATTTTCTGATATAAAGGATGCATAGCATACAAGTTACAAATAGTAAAATATAAAATACTTAAATTCTAAGTAGTAATATATTCTCACAAAACACTTTCATTGATTTTGTTCAGAATTTTTTGGTCTGTATTCAACTTATGGATGCAATTAACAAATATGATTATTAGTTCATATATTCATTTTCTTTAATAAGAAAGACAAAGTGAAATAACAAAGACATATTAGGACCCTCCTTCATTCATCAAGGGCATGTGCTACTTCTTTATTGTATTGGATAATTTGAAATACTAAAAGAATATTTCCTCAGATTCATAGTGTAAAACTCTTGACAAATTTTAAGCATAATTTACATTTTCAACATTTTATCTTTTAAGAAAATCTACAGACATTTCATAAAATAATAAATCATGCCAGTTTATTGTGTTTACCAATGTCTCTGATATAACTATTTCCAGTAGGGCCAATTTTAACCTACAACCTGAGAATACTGAATGGGGAGAGAGAAAGAGATGTTATATGTCATTATTAATAGAATTTCCTATCTAGTGATATTATAGGATCCTTAGGGTGTTGCTTTTCCAGCTTGAAGACTTTGTGGCCTGTGAAACATTTGCCTGAGTTTTACTCCAGCCAGCTGGGCTCATTCTGCCCAGTAAGCCCAATAGGCTGCACTCGGTGCAGGCTGCATTTGACTCAGGCTACCAACCCAAATCCCATGCCTGCCAAGGGTGAGCCAGGTTCAGAGTAGCCAGAGGTGTGTGAGCGAGTGTAGGGCCCAACCATGGCACACAGCCAGGCATGCTGGATGCAGCAGGGCTGGCAGATCCAGGCACCAGCACAGGTGCCAGTTTCACGCAAGCCTGTGGCTGGACCAGGTCTAACAAAGAGGTTTCCACTACAGGCACTAGGGAACACAATGGCACCCAGAAGCTTGGAGGTGCTGAGAACCACAAAGCCTCAAAGTGGGTGTCGTAGCTCTGGCTCGAGTAGGCCCTACATCTGGGATCCCCAAAGGACTTCCGTTCTTCTTTTTTTCTCATTGCCCATAACTTGACAAGCTGGGTGTGTGTTTCAGCCTGTCTGTATTACAGATCTTTAAGTCCTGCCATTCAGTGGATCTGAAGTTCTTGTCCCACATCCAGGAAGAATGAGGTATGCAGACAACTGGAGGGTAAGCAAGGTGGAGAGGAGCTCAACTCTTAGGAGACTCAAAGTGGGTAGCTCCTTTCTGAAGACAGGACAACCTGACAAGTGTCCAGCTGTCAGTAGAGAGGAGACCTGAAGTGATTGGCTCCTTACCACAGCTGGTAGTCTCTGTGTCACAGTCTGACTGAGTCCAGGATTTTAATGAGCTCAAAAGGGAGGAAGTGTATGCTGATTGGTCCATGGGTGGCCATGGGTGAGCCCGGATAAAGCACCAAAAGTTCTCACTTCTGGCTACAGACTCCACCCGAATCTGGCAGCCCAGCCCGTAAGGTTAAGGCTGTCCCGAGCTTGAAGGTGAGGTTTCACCAGGGACCCACCCCTTTTGCCCAGGAACATGTCTGCCATCAACATGCCTTCCGTATCACCCAGGCTCTTTGTGCTGAGGGGTGCCTGCAGGCCTGCGATAAGCCGCCCTCAGCAGCACTCCCCCTTCCACACTCATCTGCATCCAAAGTCTGGAGGGAGCCAAAATGTCAGGGAGCTGGAGCTTCAGTGCTGCTCGCTCCAAGCATGCACACACCCAGTCAGGTAGTGACAGCACCTGGGCTCAGCCACTACTTTGCTTCACTAAAGAGTGAGTGCTGAACACAGGAAGAGGTCAGAGAATGGGAGCAGGCACTTAAAATCCTGCAGTGGCAGTGGCTTACTGGGCATCCAAGAGCTCGGGGATGCCAAGGTCTGGAGCCATGGCTCAGCAGCTGCAGCTGTGCCTGGGAGTACAGGGCTCCCACCCCACCAGCTTGGTAGGAGCTGGGGCTTCCACCTGTTCCTGGCTCCCACCAGCACTGCAGGGCATTAAATCCCAGCTGCACCTCCCTCATGATAGCCAGTGTCTTAACAGCAGCCGTTCCAGATGGGCTCCTGCTGCCATCACTGGAACAACAGATTTAAATAACATCAAGAGCATATATAACAGGAAAATGCCTTAAAATAATTAGGAGTTGATATGTTTGAATGTCTTTTATCTTTCTAAATATAATTTATTGAACAGTAACTTTATAATTTATTATTTAACCAAAGCCCACAAAATTTCATGAAGTTTTAAGAAGTGGTTTTGATGAGCTAGTACAGTAGGCTCCCACACAATAATATCACCAATATTTCTTTTATATATTTTTAACAACATTTGAATTCCAAATGCTCTTAGATGCTTTCTAAATGTTTATGCATAATAGTATTACTAGAACTTTTATTATTAATTTTGTGTAACTTGTAGGATATAGTTATTTTGAATAGTTATCATTGAATTTTTGGTTCTGATTGATTGTCTTATTGTTTCATTGTGCCTGTTTCATTCTTGGTACATCACATTAGAGAATTTTGCCAAATAATTGGGGATTCTTGGAGGTTCATTCAGGTAAAAAGTGCAACTTTATGAGAGAGACTGGCATCTCTGTGTGCATGTACTCTATAAGGATTGTTATTTGAAAGGATTATCTGTAAGGCAATGAAGTAGCGAGCTGCCTGTTTCAGTAAAGATCTATAATTGTCAGAATCTAAAGATTATTTCTTCTCAGCTGCTTAAAGTTTCAACATTATCCAGTGTGCTAACACTCGTCTATTTGCTTTTATTTACAATATTTTATTCTATTGTTATTTAATGTGTTCTTTACTTTGTCATTTGGAGTTTATGGCTTTTTAAATATATTACTTAGTTGTATTTCTTGGAGGAGAAAAAATAAATGTGTGCATTCCATCTGCCATGTTTAACAAAGATTGTCCAAATTATCTTCTGTTTACTCTAGATTTGTCAGCCCTGCTCTACTGAAACGGATTTTTTCTGAGGTCAAATTGTTGTTGCCAAATCCAGTGGATACCTCTTTGCCTCCCATTTCCTTGAACTTTTGACAATATTTAACACAATTTACTATTTTCATCCTCTTGAAATGTATGCTTAGATTATATGATACTGTTTTTGTTTTTTAATTTTCTTGCTAACTCTTATCTGATGACTGTTCTTTTCCTTTAAGAAAGTTCTGCCCCTAATTTTCTTCTCTGTGGAAAAATAATTCACATCAGTGTTAAAAACAGTACAGACAATTCTCAAATCTCTAGTCCCATACCTCTCTATGAACTCTACACTACATAGTGTCTCCAAATTGTATCAGTTGATGGGCTTTCCAACACTCTTTTATTTCCCATTCATCCTTATCCCACCCAGTGATATTCACCTTTCAAATCCAAAACCTGGCAATCAATTCTAATCCCTCTTTCTCCATAAATCCCATAACTGTGAGTCCCAATCCTTCTGTCTTCTAATATAGCACCCACTCATCTCTCACCCACGCTCTTGCAAGTACACTTCTTGTTGTTCACTCTTGCTCCTATATCCACAATTTATTTCTTTTTTAATATCCTATATTGTCATAAAATATTCTCAAACATGACATAGAAGATTCAGCATTATTCATCTAAACTCTAGCCAGCTTCCCAAATTTCTCCTTTTCATCTGCTGAATTCCTCAGAAAGAGCAATTTTCAATTTTTCTTAAATATGTTATGCTATTTCTTTCAGGATTCCTTTTATAGACTTTGTTAATTCTACTATCTGCCTGGAATTCTCTTTTCCTCACTCTTAGAATGACTCTAAACATTTATCCTTCAAAATTCAGGTAACTTAAATTCAGGAACTATTCTTTTCACCATCATCTTATTTTGATTCCTTACTAGAATTTATTATTACTAACAATTGTTTTATAAATTTGATAGTTAAAAAATTCCTTTCTAGTGAAATGTCTAGGAAAGAATGAACATTGTTTGCCTCCTAGCTCTGATTCTTCAGCAATTAGCAAACTGCTTAACTCATAGTATCTACTCATTAAATATTAGCCAATTTAACAAATAACATCAGAAACTGGTTTTTCAGGAGTGGATGTGACATTTCATTATATCTTATTTTGTATTTTATCTCTCAAAAAAGTAGATTTATGTGATCGTACAAGTATTTATTCATAATGTCACTCCTTATGAAATAACTTTTAAGTGGAGAGAAGTGATAATTGGTGATATCACGTTATACATTACCTGAGCTTTCAGTAATCTATGCTGTGTTAAACTTTATACTGGTTTATGTAGTCATACGTGGACTACAAGAGTAGTTCAGAACATATTTGTAATTGTATTATTGTGTTTAGAAAAGAAGAAGAAGGTCTGGAAATTAACCTAGACAGCATAGCATTGTGTGTTGTTGCATAGCAATTTTAGAGACAGCAAGTTTTTTCCTCTCTTTAAAAAAACTTTAGTAGTGTTCATACATTTAGCTCTTTCAATTGTCATCAATCGTGGTGGAACTGAAAATTTAAGGTGGCACTATTTTGAGGCATCAATCTAAGTCACATTCATCAACTTAGAATGCAATTTATAGACTCTCTTATCAGTGAATGAATTGAATGATCTTTGAGGATTATCTTATTCTTTCTGATAATCCAGTCTCTGCATGTTATACGAAATTAATGGTTGCTTACATCTCAATAAGCATTTTATAATTTTTAGTATCATTCTCTAAAAGAATCACGTTCCCATGTCACAGGTGTCAAAGCATATATTTAAGTTAGGAGAACAGTGTCTCCGAGGAGATGGTGAATAGCTCTTACAGCTGATTTCTGAGTTCTTGTCCCTTACTTTAATAGCTCACTATTTTACAAGTTTGACAGGGGAAATAGTTAGGCCCATGGGCCTAATCCAGTTTATTGCCTATATATAAAACTTTATTAAAAATATTAACCCTCATTTGTTTTCATATTCTCTATGGTTGTTTCTTTGCTACAACAGTAAAGTTAAGTAGTTGCCACAGAAATCAAAGGACCTGAAACACCTAAAATATTCACTATATGGCCCTTTGCAGGAAATTTTTGCTGACCCCTGGTTTAAGATATTGACCTTGGCATATCTCATGTGTGGGCTTCAGTTTCTCTGCCTTTAACATAAGTGTTGGACTATGTGAACTCTAAAACTCTTGCCATCTCATATTCCTTTATCTTCTATGACTTTCTTTAGCTGTGTCTGGGTTTCTAGATTCAGACTACATTAACATTTACTATTTCATGTCAATAGTATAAATTTATGTTTCTGCTTTTCTCTTTCATAGTTTGAAATATTAAATAAATATGTTATAGTCAGTAAATATTAACTGCATCAGGAATGAAGAACCAATATTTTCTGTATCTAAATTATTTTTAGTCTACACGGAAAGGTTAGGAGGGGCCAACAGGTGATAATAATCAATCGAAATTTAAGGCATATTATCAGAGCTATAGTTTTGGTTTATTTAACTTAAAGATCTTTGGCAAAAATATTGCAATCAAGTTGGCACTCAATATCAATATGCATTTATTTCATTTCAGTCTGCAACCAATTTTCCTAGTTTGTAGTGTGTGACATATATTATTTATTTAATTCCAGAAATAATTTATGGCAAACCTCTTTCTAAGAGGTAAGATATTTATACATGTTAATTGGAAAATGAATGAAATTGACGTGAAAAATGAAAAGAACATTTGTATGATTTCTGTGATATTTGTAAATTTATAAAATATTTGTAAATAATGGAATCTTACAATTAATGACAATGAAAAAATGAAATATGATGCTGTTTATTTTCAGCCTTTTTCTTCCTTTGCACATTTTTTTCAACTTCAAAAAAAATTAAAATTACACCTAAAATTATAAAGTATAAAATACATTAAAATAATTTTCTCTAAACCTTATACTGTGCATATGAGTCTAAAATAACTTTAAAAATAATGTAGTTCTGAGTGAATGGTCTCATCTCTGCCTTGCTTTGCCCTTGTAGCTGTGATGGCATTGCCCTGTGATGACACATCAAATCATGAACCAAAGGCTATCTCCCAACAAGGAGCCTAAGGCAGAACAAAGATTTCTTAATAGAAGGCTTAAAATAATAAAATTGGTTTATTTACGCATAAGAAAAAAAGAAGTAACATCCCTCATGGTAAACTGCTGTAGAGTGTCATCTTGATATTATTTAAAATGAAGTTTTAACCACATTTGTTATAGGGATGATGATAGAACGGTACCCTGAAAATTGTCATATAATGTTTAGGGACCAGAATCCATGCCCCTAAATATTCATATTTTATTCCAGTAAGATGCTAACTTTAAAACAGAAAGGCTACTCAAATTTGTTTGAAACATAGTGTTTGTTTCTGCTCTTCTTAAACTATTTTATCTTGTCTCAGCTTATTCTTGGCTGAACAATGTTTTCTTTGACAAGCTTTGGATGCCTTTAAGAGATTAGAGTGATTTACTGTCAAAGAGACATGTGCTATACTTCCCTTAAGAAAGAAAGATGCAGATGTGAATGACCTTAAAGGTCTTTATCCAAATCAGCTTCTTTCCCCTATCCTTTTCTTTCTGCAGTAGGAAAATCAGTCATGCCTACACAAATCCCAATTCCATTAACCTTTCAGCCACTGCTGAGACATGGTTGTACCAAGGTCCCTAACATTATATATGTCAAAAATTGGCTAGCATGTCCTTTATAAGTCTCTCTTGTAATATTGACTATTTCAGATAGTGCGTAGTTCCGTTACCAGAGAATATTGAAGTGCAGTAAGATTTTGATTTTTAAAATTAATACCTGAACGTGAAGTTCATTGGAGAGGTGAGGAGCAGCAAAGGTGTGTGCACACACACACACGCACACATGCACACACACACATTTTTCTCTTATGTTACATTTTGTAAAACTTAAAACTTACTGTGTTTAAAGTTCATAGAAAGATAATAAAGACAGGAGTAGTGAACATTACTTCAAAACATATAAATGTATTCTCTCTCACACTCACTCTTGGAAATGATAGAAATGTGTGTAAATTGAGCCCATGAGGCAACACACTGTTGCAAATAACAATTAGAACTCTACAACCTGATTGCTTAGTTCTCACTCTGTCTTCACATTTTATAAAACATGTAGCTTGGGGAGTATAAAAATTTTATTGTGTATCAGTTTTCCAAATTGCAAATGGGTATAAAACTACCATAGTTATTGCAAGGACTGAATTAGTCCATATTTGCCTAGAAAATAGGAAGCATTCACTATATGATAAATGTAATTATATTTACTCATGGATTCTGAAAAAAAGTGATTGATAAAACTAATGTTATATTTTTTAATAATGAGAAATTAATATATTATAAGAACAAGTCTGGGCGTGGTGACTCACGCCTATAATCCCAGCACTTTGGGACGCTGAGGTGAGTGGATTACTTGAGGTCAGGAGTTCAAGGCAAGCCTGGCCAACACCCTGAAAGTGTTTATTTACTAAGAAATACAAAAACTAACTGGGCATGGTGGCATGTGCCTGTAGTCCCAGCTACTTGGGAGGCTTGAAGCAGCAGAATGGTGTGAACCTCAGAGGCGGAGGTTCCAGTGAGCCAAGATCACACCACTGCACTCAAGCCTGGGTTGATAGAGTGAGACCTCGTCTCAAAATAAATAAATTAATTAATGAAAGAACAAAAATACTTATAATACAAAGTAAAAGGCAGGATTTCTGAGACCATTTTAGAATAATAATAACATTTCTCAAAATTATATTAACTCTTCTTGAATCTGATAATATTACCACATTACAAATTATAAAACACCAAATCACACTGGATTATGTGGTTATTAATCAAATTGCAGAACACCAAAACACACTGGATTATATTTGCTTATCAATCACCCAATAAATGACTGAATTATTTGCAATGAAGAAAATGGAGTGGATTCATGGCAGAAGGAAAAGCAGATATAATGGGCCAGAGAAATATGAGTTTTGCAAATATAATGTAATCCAACATGTGATCTTTCCTCTCTCCTGTATTTTTAGCCTGTTTATTTACAGGCCTCATCTTCTCATCAAACATATTTGTTTAGAATAATTCCCTTGTTGAAAGAAAACCAACGCCTATCATCGTTTGCACTTCTTCATGCTACTAATGTCTATTTGCTTTGAATAAAAAAGAATTTAAAATATGATTAATATCTACTTTTCCTCTTTAAACCCCAATAATTTTGTTTTTGATACAAAAATTTTATTGAAATCACTTTCTTCAAGATTACCAATTATTTCCTCCAAATTGAATGACTAGTGTTTCATTTTTATTGTTTGCTTGTGTTTTTCTCTCATCTTTTAGCTTTCTGTAAGAGTTGGCTGGGCAGCAGCTGATCTTGATCATCTGTGCTCCCAATATTGATGTCATTGTGGTGGTTTGTCTCTTGTTCTGTGACTATGATTACTTCTCCATCTCATTGTTCCAGACTCTTTGTGTCGTCTGGATCCCTTAGTACATGCAGCATCCACCAAGGTTTGGATATAGAACTCCATGTTTTGTTTAACAAATTATTTTTCCTACGTATTGTATAGCACTATGGCTTCATCTATCACATCTATGCAAAGAATGAGAATCTCCTTGATATTTATTGGGAAAGTTGGTACATAGAGTGATAGACGGAGTGATTTAGTGGAGAAGAGACTGGTGCTTCCTTTGCTAAGAAAGCAGATACAGATGTGAGCAACCTTTGTCCAAATCATCTTCTTTTCTTCCTTCAGGAAGAAAAGCAGTAAACAGAAAAGATAAATAATGACCCATCATTGCCTAAAATTCACCATTTTCAAAATAGAATATATTATCTTATTACCTTTTTCTGTAACAGGTTGTGTTTTTCCTAGTGACTCAGGCTTTAAGCTTGGAGTCACTTTCAGGTCTTCTTTTTTTCTGTCATATTCAATAATTTTGTATGCAATTGAAAATCAGTTCACCATGAATGCATACCCTACATTACCAAAAATTTAATTGTAGGTAATATGGGTTGAATTGTGTCCCTCAAAAGTGACGTCAAAGTCCTAAACTCTAGTACCTCAGAATGTGACTTGTTTGGAAATGGGGTCATTTCAGATTTAATTAATTAAGTCAAGATGAGGCCATACTTGAGTAGAGTGTATGCTTAAATCAATCTGACTAACGTCCTTACAATAAAAGGAAAGACAGAAACATAGGGAGAATCCTATGTGACAACACAAGGAAAGGTTGGAGCGATGTGGCTGCAAGTCAAGGAATGCCAAGGATGGGTGGCCACCAACAGAAGTTAGAAGGAGATAATGATTATCTTCTAGAGACTCGAAGTGAAAATGATTCACCAACAGAAATTAGGAGGAGATAATGAAGATTATCTTCTAGAGGCTCCAAGTGAATGGGATTCACCAGCAGAAGTTAGGAGGAGATAATGAAGATTACAGCTAGTGCTCGACTTACGACCACGATTGGTTCCGAAAGACCAGTCGTAACAGGATTTGGTCGTAAGTTGAGTAGGCTATATGTACAGTATTGTGAAATGATGTTATAAAAATCTTTAAGTCATATTTTATCATAATTTTCTTTCATTATTGTTATATATCATAATTTTCTTTGTTCATTTTATGCCATTTGTATCATCTCTACACCATTTTGTTTCTTATTTTTACATTCATCAGGTTTAAGTAAAACACTGCATTACCAGTACAACTGGTTTAATATTTGCAAAACATACAAAATTACAAAATACAGGTGCAAAAAATACCATAAGAAACATTTTCTCAATTGCAAAATATATCAAAATATATAAACATGTACAAAACATTTTATTGGCCACTGGTTCTTGTCTGCGGAGGGTTGATGTCGTCATCTGAGGCAGCAGTTGGGGTTACTGGAGTTGGTTTGTTCATAAACATGGTGAGCTTTGTCTGAATTGTAGGTTTCTTTTTTTCTTCGTAAATTTCACGATACGGGCGAAACACATCGTCTGCCATCTGTTCAATCCTTGCAAATCGTTCGATGTTTGGGTCCATTGCTTCTAAATGTATAAGAAGTTTATTGCGAAGGGTTTGATGAAAAATATCCAAGACACAAAACACAAATTGCTGTACCGAGTCTGGGATAACAGTTGAAATGGTGCAGGCGGAGATGGTAGTGCTGCTGGAAACTGGTCCGCACTGTCGTAGGCCCAGCTGGGCAACGTTTGCACTGCCAGACGCGGAGCAGTTGTGGCTAGTGATTGTGGTCGTAAAGTCGAATGGTAGTAAGTTGCATAGGTCATAAGTCGATCAATACCTGTATCTTCTAGAGACATCAAGTGAATGTGATTCACCAACAGAAGTTAGGAGGAGATAATGAAGATTATCTTCTAGAGACTCCAAGTGAACCTGATTCACCGACAGAAGTTAGGAGGAGATAATGAAGATTATCCCCTAGAGACTCCAGGTGGACGTGATTCACCAATAGAGGTTAGATTGAGATAACGAAGATTGTCTTCTAGTGACTTCAAGCGAACCTGATTCTACCAACACCATCACCTTGGATTTCTAGTCTCCAGAACCATGCGACAGTAAATTTCTGTGTTTAAGCTACCTACTTTGTGACATTTTGTTATAGCAGCCCTGGGAAAATGATATAGTGGCATTTCTCATTTCTCAATGACTAAACATATGTGCGCCCACATAGTGTTCTGGGCATTCTATTAAAAGTTATCTACTTGTTCAGATTCTAAGTGAGGTTATGTTTATCATTCTGTGTATTTTTATCAGCTGTATCAGATACAATGCATATATCTTGAGGCTCTAATATTACATGCATTCATGTTTAGGCCTTCTTGATGAATTGACCCCATTACTATTATAAAATGATTTTTATATCCCTTGTGATATTCTTTTCTCTAGAATCAATTAAACAGTCCAGTTTTTGTTGGATTAATGTATATTTATTATGATATATTTTTATACCATGATATGAAGATAGTATATTTTCCCCATTATTATAATCTATGTGTGTCTGTGATTTAGTCAACATATAATGGTGCCACATTTTTTACCAAATACAATATCTTCTTTTAGTTGAGATATCATTTAAGTTATTGGTATAGTTCATTTTAAATAAATCACTTTGTTATATATTTTCTATTAGTCCTATTTATTTATTTATTTTTGTATACTTTTTGTTCTTTTCTGCCTCTTGAGAGCATATTGAGTGTACGGTCGACTCCTGAACAACCTGGGTTTGAACTGCATAAGTCTACATATAAATGAATATTTTCCAGTAAATACACTGGAAAATATTTGAAGGTTTATGACAATTTTAAAACAATCCCAGGCAAACCACATAGCCTGAAAATATAAAGAAAATAAGAAAAAGTTTGATATGTCATGAATGCATAAATTATATATGTTAAGAAAATCAATGAGAAGAAAGGATATCTGCCTGAACAAGGTTTTCATGTAGTTGAAAGTGCTCTATTCTGGAAAAACTATTCCATAAAGGACATTTATGAGTAAGGAAGAGAAGCTATAGCCAGGAATTGAGGCAGAAAAGTTTAGGCTAACTCTACTGTTTTCTGTAAATGCAATTGGGCTGATGATAAGGACTGTCCTTATTTATAAAGCTGCTAAACTCAAGCCTTGAAGGGAAAAGATAAATACCAGGTGCTGGACTTTTAGTTGTATAAGAAGAAGGCCTGACAAGTAGAACCTATTATCTGGATTGGCTTCATTGATGCTTAGTCCCTGAAGTCAGAAGGTCCTCAACAGTACGAGACTGCCTTTGAAAATTCTTCCGATGTTGAACAATGTCCCTAGCCATCCAGAACTCCATGAGTACAATACTGAAAGTACTGAAGTGGTCTACTTGCCTCCAAATGCAATGTCTTTGATTCAGTCTCCAGGTTAGGGAGTCATAAGGCCCTTTAAGTTTCATTATAAATGATACACTATGAAAGGATTGTCACCATTATACAGAAGAACCTCAATAGAGAGAACTTCATGAAAATGTGAAATGATTATACTATTGTAGATGCATTCTTGTTACAGAAAAATCTGTGAAAGTTGACAAGCCGAAACCAATAAATTTCTGCAGGAGAACTGTGTCCAGATGTGGTGTCTGACTTCACTAGAGTTACAACAGAGACAATCAAGGAAATAATGAAAGAGACTGTGGATGTAGTTACTAGAAAAAGAAAAGAAAAGTGTAAAGAATTTTAAGATATGAATCTTAAAGAAATTCAAGATCTAGTAGACAGCACGCTATAGGAATTAGCAGAAGACAACCTGATGAAGATGAGTATACCCAAACCAGTGCCGGATGATGAGGATGTATAAGAAGCAATGTCAGAAAACAAACTGACATTAGACACTGTGCAGAAGCTATCTGATTTTTCAAGACCTTTATACTTATTTTATCACATGGACCCTTCTGCGATGCAGGCACTGAAACTTAAGAAAATGTTAGAAAAAGAATTGGTACCATATAGAAACATTCTTAGAGAACTGAAAAAGCGAAAACATTAGATGGAACTTATGATGTATTTATGTAAATTTACACAGCCTGGACCTGCCTCCCCATTTTACCATCACTTCTTACATCTCTGTGACAGCAAGACAAACTCCTTCCCTTCCTTCTTCTCCTTAGCATACTCAGTGTGACAATGATGAAGATGAAGACCTTTCTGATGGTCTACTTCCACTTAACAAACAGTAAATATATCTCCTCTTTCCTTTGATTTTCTTAATTTTTTCCTTTACTGTAGCTTATTTTATTGTAAGAATAAAGTATATAATATCTATATAACATACGGAATATGTATTGTTCTTTTTTTTTTTTTCGAGACTTTGTTTGAATAGTTACATAAA
>NW_016107448.1:4756181-4806991 GCF_001604975.1 Cebus imitator
AGTGTGGCGTCCTCTCGTTCTCTGCTCTTTCAGTGGGAGCTGCAATCCCGAGCTGCTAGTGATCAGCCATCTTGGATCTCTCTCCCTACATTTTATATTCTCCAGAATATGTATTGTTCAATTATTTATATTATCAGTAACATTTCTGGAAAACAGTAGACTATTAGTAGTTAAGTTTTGGGGGAATCAAAAGATATATATAGATTTTTTTTGACTATGCATGGGATTGACATACTAATCCTTGCATCATTCAAGGGCTGAATGTATTTTATTATTTATTTTGTTTTAACTTTTAGATTTTGGCAAATTTTTTATTGTGTTACTTTAGTTATTGTTTATGTATTTTAGTGTACAAGTATATCTTAGTACAAACTATATTCAAATGATATTTTGCCTTTTTGTGTTTAAAATAAGAATTTATAAAAGTAGCCTTTAGCTATTGTCTTATGTTTTATTCTCATATATGTTGTAAAGCAGGATCGGTATACTGTATCCTGTGGGCCAAATATAACACACAGCCTGTATTTTTATAACCTCAGGAAAGAAAAATGTTTTTTCCCTTTTAAAATATTATGAAACAAACAAAATCATGTTCAACACAGAACAAATAGGTTCTACAATGCTTAAACCATTATCCTCTATCCCATTATAAAATCCCTGCAATACATTGCCATAGTAGTTCACTTAAACAATAAATTACCTTTTAAAGAGCTTTGTTTTAAATATTCATTGTAGCAAAGACCTAGAATCAACCCAAATGCCCATCAACGGTAGACTGGACAAGGAAAATGTGGCACATATACACCATGGAATACTATACAGCCATAAAAAATGATGAGTTTGTGTCCCTCGTAGGGACATGGATGAATCTGGAAACCATGATTCTCAGCAAACTGACACAAGAACAGAAAATCAAACACCACATGTTCTCACTCATAGGTGGGTGTTGAACAAAGAGAACACATGGACTCAGGTAGGGGAGCATCCATCACACATTGGGGTTGGTTGTGGGGGACTAGGGGAGGGACAGCAGGGAGTAGGGAGGTTGGGAGGAATAACATGGGGAGAAATGCCAGATATAGGTGACAGGGGGATGGAGGCAGCAAACCACATTGCCACGTATGTACCTATGCAACAATTCTGCATGATCTGCACATGTACCCCATAATCTAAAGTATAATAAAATACATATACATATATTAAAAAAATTAAACATTATTCATTGTATCAGTATTTCTGATTTTCATTCCTATGTGTAGATTCAGATTTTTATTAAGTGTTATTTCCTTGCTACCTGGACTCTTTATTTATGTTTCCTGCTGATAAATTGTTTAAATTCTTTCAGCTTTTGTACATGGCAAATAGTCAAGTCTTCCTCCTAACATCTGAAAATTATTTTTCCTGGATTTAAAATTTTAGAGAGATTGTACTGATTTTTCTTTTGTTACTATGCAGAGTTCCTCACTATCTTCTGGCTTACATTATTTCCAAATAAACATCAGCTGTCATTCTTATATTTGTTAATTTGTTCTTTTTTTAATCTGGCTGTTTTTGAAATTCTCCCTTTATAATGGGCTTTCAATAATTTTATGGTAATTTAGCACAGTTTTCTTCCTGTTTCATGTGATTAGTGTTCTTTAATTTGTGTATTTATAATTATCTTTAATTTTGGACAATTTTGGGCAACTGTTTTTTGAAACATTTCTTCCATTCTTGACCTCCTTTGTGTTTTCATCTCAGTCATTCTGATTTTCACTTTTAGAAGTTTCATTTGGTTCCCACTGCATTTTCCATGTTTCTAATTTACGTGTTCAAGTTTTCCTCTAGCTTTGTGGATCTATGAAATACAGTTATATCTGTTTTAATCCCTTCTATGCTGATACCAACAGGTTTGCCATTTATGTCACTTTTGATTGATTGATATAATCCTCATAATAGGTTTTAACTTTCTGCTTCTTTTTATGCCTGGCCAATTTTGATTGGATTACAAGCATTAAAAATTTTATGTCATTGATTGCTGTATATGTTGTTATTCATACAAAAATGTTTCTGTAATCATATAGACACAAATTATTAAGCTTTCTTCTGGGATGTGTTTATGTTACTTAGGAAGAGTTTGATACTTTTGTAACTTGGTGAGAGTTTTTAATTTTTTTATTTGGGACGAGATAAAGACTACTGTGTCCAGTTTTTCTCTATAAATTATGAGGGTTTACTCTCTGCCTGGTAGGAACAGAAAATATTCCCAGACCTACAAAAGTTTTAGATACTGTGCACTCTAACCCTAGGGTGATTTTCCCCCGTCTTGAATAGTTTCCTCATATCCATGAGCTGATCAGTACTCAGGCAATTACTCAGGGTGTTCACTGAAGCAGGGATTTTCAACCCTAGGCTGCCCACCAGTAGGAACTGGTGGGAACAGGACAGTGGAGCAGGGAGTGAACAGTGGGTGGATGAGTATTACCACCTCAGCGCCACCCCCTGTCACATCAGCGGCGGCATTAGATTCTTACAGGAGTCGGAACCCTATTGTGAACTGCACATGCAAGAGGTCTAGGCTGCGTGTTCCTTATGAGAAACTCATTCCTGATATCTGAGGTGGAACAATTTCATCCCCAAACCATCTTCCTACCCATCTGTGGAAAAGTTGGATTCCATGAAACTGCTCCCTGATGCCAAAATGTTTGGGGACCACTGCTCTAAAGATTTCCACAGCTATCTCTCTGAGCAATTCTCTGTTCTGATACTAAAGCCTGTTAATTGCAGCTTCCGTAGCTTCTCTAGGCTGCCAGCTTCATCTCCTCATGTAAGGAACACTACCCTGCTTTTGTTTTCCTCCTTTTGGCAACACAGCCCGAAAGTAGTAAGATGGAGCAGTTGGAAGACTCACTTTGTTTTCAAAATATCAGGGACCATTGTGTTTTGTTGTTGGTTCCAATGTCTTAAGAATTATTGTTTCATTTTTTTTAAATCTTTCTCAGTTGTTTCATGCAGAAGTAAAAAGCTGGTGTCAATTTCTTCATCTTCAATGGACATAAAATTCCCAATATTCTGTTTTGAACTCAATTTATAGTGGGTTATTAATATAGTCCTAAAAAGAATTGCTTCATCTGCAATCTATGTAAAATATGTTATATTATGCTCCACTTCATTAAAAATATATTACTTCCTCTGGAATATTTAACTGAGTGCAAATAAGCTTAAAAGTCTGAGGAAACTACCAAAGGCTGAGAAAATTAAGATAACATTTAAGCATAATATACATAAGTACAAAAGTGACAACTAAATGCTAGTCAATAAACAGGATTGTGAATTGAAAAAAAATTATTTGTTTATGAATCTAAGATTGACAGTCATTAAAAATATAGAGTATAGAGCGATTTCTTTAACAATCTGAAATAGAAATCCCATGCTTTCCTAGCTTATGACTATGTAATTGTGTAGAAGTCTAAAATTTAAAAAAATTACTTAATAAGAATCACAACACTACATGTCTATCATTTCTGTATAAGTGGTCAAAAGACTCATTGAAATCTTACTTTAAAGTGACTTAACTCAAGAATATTTATCTAATAAATTTTAAAAAGCTAACAACTAAGTTTGATACAATATAGGTGCCATTATATACATATTATACACTACTGTGTATATACAAAGGCAAGAGAGAGAGGCCAATTACATTCTAATATGCATATCTGTTTTCCTCAAGATTTTTTGGGAACTTACAAATATAAAGTCCTTAACAACACATGTCATTTATACTTTGAATTTATTCAGTTTTTTCCCCTAAAAAATAAGAGTTTAAGTTTGTTGAAAAGTGATTTTTATCATTTATCATCTCTACCTGAATTTTTCATCTAATCTAAACATATCCAGCAATATTACCTATATAATGACCTAGAATGCAAAGACAAAAGGCAAGTTAAGGGCTTAATATTAACCTTTGAAAAGAGCTCCATTTGTGTTATAGCAAAATCCAACTTTATTTCATTTTTAATAATATTTGCTTCAAGCTGTCATTTTATCCTCTGACTACAGTTCTGAGTCATGAGAAAATAAAGCTAAGACATATTTGGGTCAGAAGGACTGCTGACTCCACAGAAGATGTTTTTAAATTATTATACTTTAAGTTCTGGGGTACATGTGCAGAACATCCAGGTTTGTTACATAGAAATACACGTGCCATGGTGGTTTGCTGCCTCCATCACCCCATCATCTACATTAGGTATTTCTCCTAATGCAGAAGATTTGTATTAGAAAATTTGAGCCAGATAATTCCACCAACCTTCGACATATCTCTCACCCATGCTGGTAACACTATATTAATTGGTTTTAAATAATTAAAATTTAATCCAAATAGTATTTTTGATTCTGATAAAAGCTTTTAAGGTATGGGGAAAAATACATGTTCATGCTACCTTTTTATCCATCTATTTATTTGATGATATATTCCATAAATACCTTTTGATTCTCCACTTTTCCAGTAATATATTAGGTGCTAGAGATATAATAATATTTTTTAGCTTTTTTTTAAATTACTTTACAAGTGGAGACTGGCCCTGCTTCCTAGAGTAGTGTGTAGTGGCTATTCATGGGTGCCTTCATAGTGTACTGCAGCCTTGAACTCCTGGGCTTAAGCAAATCCTCCTGCCTCAACCTCCTCAGTAGCTGAGATTATAAGTGCAGGCTACTACCCCAGTTTGAACAGATTTTACCCAGTCAAAATTTTACCCAGTCAAAAAGAAAGATATTAGATAATATATCCTATACAGTATAAAATACTAACATAGGATAATTCAAGATGCTCCTAGAATATATATCAAGGCCTGAATATTTTCATGAAGTTAGTGAAAGTCTCATTAAGAAAATGATAATTTTTATCAACAACAACAAAAAAATAACTTCCCTGATTATATAAAAGTCATTAATAAATACAGCTTTGAACAATACTTAACATGTAAGGAATCGTTAAGACAATGCACATAAGATAATCATCATACATATTTTGTTGATAAACCTTTTGTGCGCCTCCTTCCCTTCATGCTATTAGATTCCATGTAATAATGATGGAGTTAATTAACATTCTCAAGTAACTAGAGAAGTTCGTGTCTGCATTTAATAAAGATACACATTAAAAAATCAGAAATAATTGTATTTAATCTAAGAATATCAAATAGAAGAAATGAGACTATATCTATGATTCACTTCTTTAATATTCAAATACAGTAAATACACATCTCTACATACACTACCATCACCTTACTTCATGGTATTCTCTTCTCCTACTTTATCATTGTCATGACTTGCTTATTACTCTGTCTGGACCCAATCCAATACAATCTGTACCTTCTTGCATAGTAATATGACGAATAACCATCAATGGGTTCTCATTATCAGCAAGATAAAAGCCACCTTTCTAAAATGGTACTATGTACTCGTCAAAATCCAGACCAAAAACAAATGTATGAAAAAAAATAATCATATTAATTTTTTCATCCTCAAATATTGG
Organism: Cebus imitator; assembly: GCF_001604975.1. Classification (NCBI taxonomy): domain Eukaryota; kingdom Metazoa; phylum Chordata; class Mammalia; order Primates; family Cebidae; genus Cebus; species Cebus imitator. The sequence continues at coordinate 4,761,691 of NW_016107448.1, forward strand.
GATGGTGACTCACCCATAGTAGGTGCTCAAAATTATATATATTTTATTGTTGGATATTTAACAGATAAGGGCTTTTCTCTACAGGTTTTTTTTTTAGCACATTGCTTTAGTGAGGAAATACCACAGAAATTATTATTGTTCCAGAAGGCAAATGTAAAACAGCATTACTGAGCCAAGCACTGGGCCTGGCATAGTTTTCACCTAAGCAAAGTTTATTGAATAAGTGACTCTCCATTTCTTTATTACTGGAATTAGTAATGCAAAAAATATAAAACAAAATAGCATATATCCTGGACACTTAGCACCATTCACACAAATACTGCCCAGGAGGTCTGCAGCATAGTTAATTCTAAATTTATTCAGCTCTCCTGCAAAATAGCACTTCTTTTAGGCTGCATGTACTTTTTGTGTTTTAATATGGTTTTAAGCTTTTTTCATTACCTGCCATTATATTTGTCATATAACATAATGTGAATATAAGGATTTTATTATTTTATATACTACTATACATACAGTACCTAAAATAGCACCTAGAGTATAGTAGGCATTCATTAAATAACTGTTGAATGAGTGAATACATGAAGGAAAGCTTTCAGAGACCTCCCTCTTTATTTTTCATTAACTTCCATCACTATTAGAGCAAGGACCCAATTTTAAAATTAATAAATTAAATGAAAACTAGAAGACAGAATTGTGGGTGTAGGGGAAACATGCTCAATATTGTTGCTGGTCATTGAAGCTTTGAAGACATATCTTCACATATTTTAGAATGGCTATAAATCTTTAATAAATGAGCAAATGTAACTATACTTCTGAAAAAAAAAAAAAAGAACTGGCATCATTAAATAAATTCTGCATCAAGCTAAAGCCTATGAAATCTATGTCACTTTTTGATATGGCTACTGTTGTATTTGCAAAACAAACAAACAAAAAAACCCTTCCATTTTATTATTAAGTCTACTCTCAATACTCATGAATCTACTGGATCCATGTGTGACCCTTTTCTATTTTATAATTTATCTCATCACTGAAATGATGAGCCCAAGAGCATCCATGGATAGCTAAAATGTGTCATATTTTTTATCTCTTTTCTTTGCAACAGCTCAATATGATGGAAATAGATATGCTAAAGAAGAGCCAAATAATGAATTCACTCTACCTGTCATAACACTGGCACTTGTATTTTCATTGTTAAATACAAAACACAAAGCAGAACATGAAAGGGTGAGAAATGCCTATGTGTCTTAGTTACCATACTGACTTAACTGCCTTAAGTTAGGAAACACTCTACATTGGAGAAACTGTTTTTACATAGATGATCTCACACTTTTTAAAAATAAACAGTTGATGTCTGCTTTTAAATATGTAAAATCTAAGAAACAAGCTACTTGATATATTTTATTCATTTAGCTGCCAAAGAATAATATTTTAATATGACAAGATTTGAAACACAATAGTATATATTTTTACCTTGTCTTGTGATTAGAGATTTAAATGGTCTATACTATTACTTTAAAATAGGCTGTGTTAGTTGTCTTATCCAATAATATTATTACTTGGGCAAAAGAGAGTAGATTCAAATGAACTTTTATGATTTTTAAACATTATTTTGCCTTCATCACGTTATTTGCTGCATTAGCCTGAAGTGAGTTCATTTGCCATCTTACATCCTGCAAAGGCATCTTTATGAGGATGTCCTTTATTTAAAATAAGGAAAGCACTTTCTTGATAGGTTTTTATGTCAGTTTCAAAATACCTTCTAATTGTCAAATGTATTTAAACTTGTGTCGGCCTTAATTCTTACCCAGGATATAAATAAACACTTTCAATCAATAGATTAATGCAGAATTGCTGTGAGCGATTCAGAGAGTTAAATTCCATTACATTCTCTAAGTGTTAATCAATTAGTCATTTCACTAGCTGTAGGTCATAAGATTGGAGTGCCCCAATGAATTGATTCCCTAATCTTCTCATGAACAAAAATATGCTTATTAATTCAATTCAATGAAATGTGTCACATCTATGGCTCATTTTACCTTTCCCTTTTCAGTCTCCCTGGAAAACTCCACCCCTGCCCTTTGGACTTGCACAAAAGCCCACCTCTACACATCCCCCCTTGACATGTGATTAAGCGTGCTTCAAACTGCTGGCACGCTCTGTATACTAAATATTCTACCTATCAAGCTTTTACATGTTTTCATTTTGAAATTTCCATTTAAATGCAAATTCTGCCATTTAAATAGAGTCCTCATGTTCTTTATTACACTATAATTACTATTTCCCATCTTCCTGGGACTGACTGCAAGAAAGGCCATAGGTCACTTTACGAGCCCTCTAAAAGTGCAGTTGAAATCAAGAAGTCATCATCTCCAGCGTTTCTGAGTGACACCCATTTGTTAAGGGAGGCCTGAGGGACTGATTTAAACAGTGCCCTCAAACCTGTCCTGTCCTATGATTTACAGGAACAAAAACAAACAAAGCCCACAGTTACCATTTCTTCAGGACCATGTGAGTTAAATAACGTAGTCAGGATTTGGCACAAATAAATAGCAATTGAAACACTGCCCTCATTTTGAAAGGAGACACATGCTAAGTGATACAAGCTAATTCCAATATCATGGGACAAGCAAGAAACAAAAATATATTTAGATATTCTCTATTCTGATTAAACAAAATGCAATCAATCATGAGTTAAACTGAATAAATATGTTAGAACTAATATTTCCATAGGTCTGGTTAGTAATATCATTGGAAATAAAATAAAGTGAATAAATTTAATATAAATTTGGCAGTCCTTAGGGTATATTCATATAACTGAAATTAATACTAGGAACTGTAGATGATAAATCTACAGAGTAAAAAAATTCATGAGATATAACATTCTGAATACTTAATCATCAGCAGTTAGTGCAGCCTTAAAATTATATATTTCACATGTATATTTTGTGGTGTTTTCTCGGGGAAAGTTTGAAAGTGGGCAAGTGGGGTTGGGATGTTGTAAATTCCGACCAAAAAAAAAAAAATCTCTAAGCAGTTTATCTCCAAAACGCTTGTTAAGTTTACTTGAATCTCTGTTTTGATAGGCTGCATTATATAGTGGAAAAAAATAAGAATATTTGAATCAGACAAACATGGGCTCAAGTAGGATTAAAATTATGAAATGGGTGTCCCTGAGCAAGATATTTAACCTTTTTCTGAAACTGGAAACTGAGAATATAAAATATCTCCTAGGGAAGAACATAGTAAGGGGAGAGAGAAAGGGACAGATGAATTGCTTTAGGTAATAACATCATTGAACACAAGACAGATAATTTCTACAGACATTGAAAATACCTATGCACTTAGTTCCACACTCATTGTGAACATATGTTGATGTTTGATTACAGGAGAAAACGCCATCCCTTAACTCATAACTTTTTGATACATAAGTCTCTCTATTAATTATGACAAGACTTGAAACACAGTAGTATAGATGTTTACCTTGTGTTGTGATCAGATAATTAATTTTTCTATATTACTTCAAAATAGGCTATGTTGGTTGCCTTATCAATAATATCACTGCTGTATTTTTATCTCAGTTCATTGGGTTACAAATCCTAGGACACTAAGTGAAAAACATTACACCAGCACTGAAGGAGCCAAACACAACCATTTATATACAGGGTAGGTTCAATTTTAGCCCTGTCATCTTTGACCATATCTCTTAAAAGTGCATTAAATCACCAACTAGAAATTTACTCTCTGTTCTACTGTTTGCTTTCACCTTGACTCCTTCTTGTCGTGTCTCCAAAACAGAGGTATATCAGGCTTTATTTTCTAAGTAGAATTTGAATATCACACTTGCTATTAAGCAAATTTAAATGTTACTCATAAAGGTCTTATTTGGTTAGTCACTAGTGCATGCTGAACTTTGTAAAGCACGTTGTATCAAATTTGCTCTTTCTACCAATAATATTACTAATTTTTAATCATATGTTCCATATGATTCTTAATTATATGTTCCATATTCTGAGAATATGTTCCATATGAATATTGAGATCATATTTCCAAAATATTTAGTGATTATTCAATTCTTTACAACTTCTCATTCAGGTAATTTATCATGAAGTGCATTTGTAAAAATATAAATCTACTTTAAAACATAAAGCATGTCTCAGCATATGATACAGCTATTTAATAATGGGTATTCTTTTCTTTTTAAAAAGTAATATGAAGATTTGGCTCTCTTTTTAGCCTAAAAGAACAAATAACCAGGTCCAATATTTGTAACCATCTGGCTATACTTACATAGCTGATAAGGCTGTGACTGCCAAAGCCCATGGGAACTTTTTGGCAAAACAGACCGTAATGTTCAGTATTCTGACTCAATGTATAGGATTGGATTAATAAAATGTCGTTCCTATTGAATGATTTAAATCCCATTTTAAATATTGTTCACAACTGATGACTCCCATAAGTTTCAATTTTGCTTCCCAAACTGTTCATTACATTTTCTTCTAATATTATGTTCTTGAGGAATTTTGCACTTTTTACATTCATTTCTGGAAATTAATAGCATGGCCCAAGCACATTTTTTTCCATGCAAAAATATATGTTCTTTAAGTCTTATGCTATGGATTTATCTTTACCCTTCTTCTGTTTTCCAGACAACAATATTTGAACTCCATGAATTGTTTCAAAATGTCAGCAGAATGCAATTGCTTTTGTCAAGATATTAACAATATCAGTAATTGAATCTTTTTCCCTTCTCAATTGGTAGTGCTAGCTACATTATGACATCTCTCTAGTTTCTTGCAGTTCCCCAATTTTCTTAACTATTTCAACTTCCAAAAGTGGAGCACCTGTGGAAGATTGTAATTACACCCACCTTTATATCATTCATTCATTTATTCTTTCACACAACACAAATATCTCTGGAGTGCTCAGTCTATGACAGGTACTAATCAAGCACTGGGGACAGACACATAAGCAAGTCAGGTAACTCTCTGCCCTCATTAATTCTTAATTTACTGAGGGAAGATATACAAAAATACCGTATAACCAAATAAATATATTGCATGATGTCAACCACTAGTCCCACAAGCAAAACAGAAAGGACTAAAGTGAAACAGAGCGGTATTCGACACTGGTATGCGACAGGAAGGGGAAGGCATTAGAAACGGAGTGGGCCTGGCACGGTGGCTCACACCTATAATCACAGTACTTTGGGAGGCCACAGTGGGTGGATTGCTTGAGTCTAGAAGTTCGAGACTAGCCTGGGTAACATGGGGGGACCCTGTCTCTACAACAAAAAAATAAAAATAAACAAAAAAAAATAGCCAGGCATGATGGTGCACACCTGTAGTCCCAGCTACTTGGGAGGCTGAGGTGGGAAGATCCACTGAGCCTGGGAAGTCAAGGTTGCAGTGTGCTAAGATTATACCACTGCACTCCAGTGTGGGTGACAGAGCCAGACCCTGTCTCAAACAAACAAAAACAAAACAAAAGGAGTTTCAAACTGTCTTTTACCAATAGGTTAATTTTGATTTTAAAAAAAATATATATTGAGTAAGGTGAATAAGAAGCTTTACAAAGATTTAGGACAAAGGCTGTCCCAGGTATAGAATAGCCCTGGAATAGGAACTATTTGTTATGTTCAAAAAGCAAAAATGCTGTTTGGTGCACACTGAGCAAAGGAGAAAATTGATTATAAATGAGGTCGGAGGTATCCTTGGGATGCACTAAAGGGCCTTTGAAATTCAAAGGAAGGGCTTTGAATTTTAATCCGTGTGATGAGAAATTTTTGTTTTCCAAAAGATCCCTTGTGCTATTATCTGGAGAATTGACTGTCATTGGAGGAGTGGAAAGAGTTTTACTATTTGAGGGAGTTTTAGTGGTTCTGGAGAGATGAGGGTTACAAAGACCAGGGTGGCAGCAGTAGGTGTGATTGCTGTAGAGGGCCAAGTCACTACATGCATATGTGAAGTTAGAGCTTATAGGGCAAATTAGCCCCTTAGTTTCCTAGAATAAGACTGTGATCTTTGAATTCTTCTGTCTCTCTTACTTCACCTACAGTATCTAATCAGCCAAATACAGTATTTCATTCTTCAAAATACAAACAGAATCTAACCATATCGCCTACTTCATTAGTGCCTGTACCAACTTGGTTCGAGCGCATGGTGTCTTTAGCCTGGATAAATGTCTCCTAACAGGTCATCTCATTTTCCCCTAACCCCACATCATCTACTGGTAATACAGTTACTAGGAAGATACTGTTAAACTGTAGGAAAGACCATTTACTTCTTCTGCTCAAACATTTGAAGTGGCTTTAATTGATGTGGTTTATTGCTACATGTTCAATTTCGTTTCCTCCTGTCCTCTCCTGTCTCACTCCCTTTCAGTGCTAGCCTCCTTGCTTTTCCAGCAACACGTGACAGATCTCCACCTCAACAACTTTTTGCTTTCTCTAACCTCTGCTAGAATTCTCTTCCTCCTCTGCCTTACCTTCCACTTACTTCATATTTTAATTTAGTGTCAACATCTCAGCTAGACCTTTCCTAATTTGCTATTTTTAATTACAACTCCTGAAGCTAAACTTTCTCAATAATTCTGTTCTATTTTACCCCATAACTCCTATGTAATATATATGTTCTAGTTATTTGATTTCTTATTGTACATTTATACTCAAGTGTAATTTATTTTGCTCCTGAATAGGATCCAGGCCTCCATCTCCTGGGTACATAGGAGAATTACATTTCCTGACCCTTTTATGTTTGGGTGGGACCAGATGACTAGTTCTGGCAAATGAGGTGTTGAGCAATAGAAATAGGAATGTGTGTCATTTCTGTTCTGGAATACTTGACTACTCGTATAAGGCCCTTCATACTCTCTTTTCTTCTTCATTTGTGATTGGTGGAAAAAACAATGGGTGTACCATAGGCCTTATAGAGCAGAGCGGCAAGCCAACCTATAATAAACATTCAGTTTGTACAGCAAATAAACCTTTATTGTTTTAAGATCTAAGATTTAGGGGTTATTCAACAGGGCAGCATTTACCTAGTCTATGTAAACACATATTTTTGTCTGTTTTGCTCATTGTTGTATCCTTAGGACCTGGAATAATATCTTGCACATAGTAACTTAATCAAACAAATGCTGAATAAACGAATTAGTCATTCAGTGACTACTAATTATGAGATTATAATTATTTCCCTGTTGTAGTCAAGAATGGCCCCTCACTGAACCCTACCATTAACTATTAAGCTTCTTAGTCTCCATAACACATTATACTGGAATATCAACCTGATTTTAATACTGAATCACATTTATGAGTTGTAATGTTCATTAGCTTTGGGGACTTATAGAAGAGCCAAAGCCTTTCTTAGAACTTGATTTGTATGGTTGTATTGTCAATCATGGTGAATACTGATGGCAGGGAAGGCTAGAAAAAATGAAATGAAATGAGAAATTAGGCGTTTTTGCCAGGTGCTCCAGTTACGTGTGTTGCGTCACTGGCAAGGGAGAATACTTTGCTCAATACCATAATCCTCGAGGAGGAAAGACAGTCTTAAAGAACAGCAGCTCACTTTGAGTCAAGGTGGGTAGAGAAAAGTCTATGCTCTGCAGAAAGCAAAAACCCCATCTAAGAGTGTGAGGCTGCATACTGTTACACAGGCTCTATCATAGTACTACTCTTGGGTAATTTTTATTATTTGTTTTTAAAATAATGAGCTGTAAATACCAGCTGTGATTAGAAATCAAGAATAGCTTGTGACTTAGCATGTCTGTGTAAATGATTGGCCACTCTGCTGAAACAAGTACAGCTTAAAGCAGCTGCACACACCAAGACGGCCGTAGTTGATGTTAGAGACCAGTAAAGGAAACTAGAGGATGACTGAGTTGCTTATGTCAACTTATTAGTAGACTCAGCAATATTATTATTATCTCTTTTCTATTCAGAGTGCTTCTTAAGTTGCTTTAGTCATTAACATTTCATCAGATTTTTAAGCAGCTGCCAAAAAGTGCTCTTACAAAATAATGACAGTTACCATTGCTAATAATGTCTACTGTGGGTAGCAGAGAGGATGTTTTATTCTAGAAACACCACAAATCTCTGCCTTCTAAGCATGAGTCTCCTTGCTAAGATATATGACCTCACTTGTCTAACTTCACAGCCAGGGTAAAGATAACGCAGATTTTCAAAGAAAAATGATGGATTCACTGTGAGTAGTGACGCAGGCTACATTTGAAACTCCATGCTGGAAGTATTCCCTTTGGTTTTTAATAGCGTGTCATCATCTGAAAAATAAGCACGTTGCAATTTTGATCTTAAATGATATGAAGTTTAGCAGACTTTACACACACACTCTCTCTCTTTCTCATACACACACACACATAGAGAGAGAATTGTTTTAAGATGAGGAGTTAGCTTTTCTGTGTCACTTGAATTTTCCAGATAACTGTATTTTATCCACAATTAATTTTTACAAAATATTTATTTACTTAACTAATAAGCCACAGCTAATTAAAAAAATGTTTAGAGGATAGCTATAAAAGTGAAGCTAAATATAACAAAACTACACACAGTATGTTCAGATTACTCAATTTTTTAAAATTCTGTTATGATTTAGAATTTAGGAAATAATAGTTATATGCACAAAGCTTAAACATACAACTTTAGTGGAATCAATTTACTCTAATAATATTTGATTCATGATTTGACAAAAATACAGACAATTATAAAATACAGCTTTAGTCTTATCTCAACTACTTATGTTTGAATTTTCCAAGCTGGAGGTAGCAGAGATCAAATGCTTCTCAGAAATACTTGTATTGATTTTCTGTAATATATTAAATTACTTTTCAAAATAAGAGAGAGACAGAGCCGGTGTTCATAAGACTCTATTTTGTCAAACCCATTGTAAATGCTAAATAATTAATTTTGATTATAATTTAATACTCATTGAGTCAGAGTATTAATGCCCGCTACAGAGTAATGGGACTACAGGGATTTAAGGGCAGGGTAATATTTCCAGTGATGAAGGTGAGACATGTCTGTTTGTCCTCTATTTTATGTTCAGTAATTCCCTTAAGGGTATAGGGAATAACTTGTTTAAATTTGGTGAGATCTTCACGTGTAACTCTACCTTAAGTCCCAGTATCAGTTAAGACCATGAAATTTTCTCGATAGGGGCATTTCAGGAGATTTAATTCAGAATCTATATTATACAAGTAAAAAGCCAGTCAGTATCCTTTTACCTTTTTGTTTTACCTTTGCTGTTATACATTTCTTTCAGTAAATTTTGGATTTTCCATTGATTTAAATTTCAGATATGTTTTCATTTTTTTTGTTTCATCCCCTTGTCTTCCAGTTTTTGTTTGTCTATCTTATATTTTTGTGTGTGTTTGTTTTATCTCTTGATACATTTTAGGAAGTTCCTCGGTACTTTGCTCATTTTTATAAGCTTCGTCCTCCAGAGGGTCTCAAATCAGTATTGCCAAAGTAGGTACTTATTTAATGGCTATTGTTGCTTTATTGCACATAAGGACCACAGGCTTGGAGTAGGTTTACTGTGCCACGGGTTTGCTGTGGGTAGTTTTCCTATGGCTCTGAATGTCAGAATCTTTGTTGTGACAGAGGTAAAGCAGCATCAGTAGCAAAAAGGCATCTTGTAGGATTCTAGTGAGCCATCTTGTTTTACCTCTGTGACTTCAGCATACCAAGTGGTAAAACTGTTTTTCCTCAGGAGCAACCAACTGTGCAATGGGGCTGTATATTTCTGGCTATCAGTTTTTCTCTGAACACTCTGTATAATGGGAACAAACTCCTGGTTTAGACACCACCAGTGGCCAATAGTTATTTTTTTCCTGCTTTTTTTGTTTCGTTTCATTTTTCTTTTTGCTACTGAGAGTATTGTGTTTCACAGATTTTGCTAGAAACAAACGATAAAATTTGATCTAAGATGCACAAATAGGTCTGGATCAAAGCCCAGAATCAAGCCCATTTGAAGAAAGGCATCATTCTTATATGTCCCTATTCAAATCATTGAAACTTTTCACTTAAATAGGTTAAATCTATAACAGAGGCTCAATAGGATTCAGAAAATGTAGCATGGAAGAACAATGATGAAAATGCTTGTAAGCAGGGTGAGAGCCAGTAGATAATCCATTGCAAGAGAAACCACAGTAGTGGGGGCATCACCCACGGACTCTGTTCCTATTGCCATGGACACAACAATATTGTGTATGAGTCTTACCCTAAATCTACTTTAAACAATGGGACTGATGATGCCACACTTGCACCAAGATGGTACAAAAAGGCTTATTTCTCAAATAGTGAAGCTTTTAGAGAATGTAGGTAGGTCTGACTCACAGCTGGTGTAAAAATGACTTGAGAGAGCTGGGATAGGAAAATGACCTGACTTATGGAGCTTAGGGCATTGTGCTGTGGTAAGTGTTTCTGCTCTGGCTGGGGCTGACATGAACTAAATTTCTTACAGGTACCAAAGTAGGGAAAACTGAACTTTCTTATCAGCTTGTTAGATTTGAGGCAAGAAAGGCAAGAATAGTGATTGGGCTTGAAATCTGTCAGTAGTAAAAAATAAAGAATTGAAGTTAGTTTCTTATCATACTCAGCCAACTTTACTTCCTCTGTAAAATGTTCTTTCCAATGGCAATGCCCCATGTTTAATTCGCAACAAGTTCGGCACAGTAACAAAACTTATTATGATGTAATGCAAATCATTTCTCCGCATTCCTGAGAGGAAGGACTATCCATGACTATCCACTATTGGCTCTCAGCTAGACTGCATAATGTAACTTGTCCCTGATTCCTCTTTTGAACCACCCAAGACCAAGCAATGTTTAGCAATGGTAGCATTCATGTTCAGTACAGTAGGATAAACAGCTACAAGTTGTTAAAGCGGCAAGTGTTATAATACAGAAATTAAGTGCTTACAAAATGGGTGGATGAGTTCTAAAGAGGACTAGGCTTGATTTTTTTAAAAAATGACTTCTAGAAATGATTCAATAAAGACTCTACAATCTAAGAGCTGCTACTGAAGCCATGCCAGAATTCACTGTGTATCATCTTAAAAAATGGTTGCTATAAAGATTTAAATGAGTAACTCATATAAATAGTATGTTAGCACATTGTCCAGAACATAATAAAAATGATAGATATCTTTGCTGTGGTATAGTTTTCCTTTTGCTATCTGTAGTTTAAATCACAACATTGTTTTATAGTGTTTATTATTTTTTTCTAATTTTTGAAATAAATATTAACTGTAGTAATCCTATATTTTTGTGACAGATGATATTTCTTTCCATCACATTGCTTTATTTATGTTTATTTCAACAAATTGTGAGACTGTCTTAAATACTTTGGAAATCTTAGTCTAATTGATCAACTTTCCAAAAGATTTTTTTGTTGCCCCATGTGTGAATTACTGTATGCTAATCACTTCAGGAGTGTAGGCCTGAATTTGCTGAGGAGTGACATGAAACCTATTTTTTTTTTCTATGTGGACTTAAAAATTTTTAGTTCCAATATTATTTATATTTTAGTAATGATTTGCTGGATATTAAATTATAACCTAAATATTAAGAAAAACATCATATTAAAATACATTCTGTGCTCTTCTTATAGAAATAAAGAATTAAGAAAGCCAAATTTAAAAGAAAAAACTATTTCATCATTTTTTCTATGGGATAATGATGGCTATTAAAATCCAAATATCTCTACATCTTTCAAAACCATACAGATCAACATGAAAAACAAGTTAATGCGTAAATTATCAACATCTAGTGATTAGTTTAGGGAATACTTCTAAAATTATGTTTAGGCCGGCAGATAAACTTTCTGAAAACATTAGAACCATGGGATATTTTTTTCAAAATATTTGAAATAAGAAAATAAAAAATTTAGATTCTGGTCTTGCATAATTCTTCTACTAAAAGTAAAATTGTATGTTACGAATTCCATATTAATTGCATTCTAAAGACTTTTATACATTGCATGAGTACTTTTTAATATCACACTTAGAAAAAGAAACAACAACTGTTTCTTGAAGCTGTTTGAGTTACATTGTCTTCTCTTGAAAAATGAAACAAACTTGAAGAATTGTTCAAATTTTCCTACTTGGAGAATGTTGCTAAAATTTTCTTTTTTTTAAATTTTCTTTTCTGTTATTATTATTATATTTTAAGCTCTGGGATATATGTGCAGAATGTGCAGGTTTGCTACATACGTATACATATGTCATGGTGGTTTGCTGCACCCATCAACCCATCATCTACTTTAGGTATTTGTCCTAAAATTTTTATATTAATTCTTGTTCTATCTTCTATAACAGATATAAACCATATGCAGGTATGCCAACGGGTCATCAACATATACAAATTATATTTTCTATTAAATGTAATATTTTTGTTTTATGTCATATAGATATTGTGTCTGATTATAGATGGTCACAAAGTAACAATCCCACTACTTAAAAACTTTTGTAAGCTTCTAAAATATTGAATAACCAGCTACATTACCAACTCCAGAAAGGCAAATTTTTCTTGATATTTAAAATATATTTTAATATTTGAAGTTTAACTCCTAGACTCTGAGCAACACAATTCTAACTTCGTGTTTTAGTAAAAAAATCACATATAGAAAATCTCAATACTAGTCTCATGAGCAAAAGAGTGTCACAAACAAATGTTCTGTGAATAATGTGAATTCAAGCAAAATTAATTGAGGCTCAGAAATATCTAGTGAAGCTCTGATCTCCTCACAGAGAGATCAGTGATAAGGCAGCTGATAAGGACAAAGTGCTATTTTTTAAATGAGAAAAGGAGATGAACTCATTACAATAAAGTCTAGGTCCAAGACCTGGCATGATACAGAGAAGCAGAAGTCACCTCAGAGGAGAGATATGTGAAAGCATCTTTTCTGATAAGCTAAATTGATGAGAAACCTACACAGGGCTTCAACAGGAGGGCAGGAATTATCCCTGAAGGCCAAGAAGGAATTCATAACGTCTAGTACAGTCGTGCATCTATGTGGTTCTATGTTTTTGAACAGGATACAATTTAGACTGAACTTATTCCTCTTAATCTCCCTGTGCATATGGTTTTTTGGTCTTAAATATGAAATATGAAGACCAATAACATATTATTGGTTCATTGTGGGAATCAAATAAAATAAACTATTCTGTATAAATCATTTAAAATTATGGCTATTATATAGAAAACTCAATAAATGGTACACTATGGTAAGAATGTTTCACTTAGGAAACAGAATTTAAACATACCCTCTCTGTTGGATGGAGCTTAATGTGGTTGTAGTATTACTGTAATTTTATTACTTTTATTTTAATGTAACCAGATTTCAATATACTTCTTTCAAATTAAGTATTCTTATTAAGTTTTCTATCGACAGGCAAACATCTTTTTTTTTCCCATTTATTTATTTTATTGCATTTTAGGTTTTGACAGGCAAACATCTTATGCTACATTTAAAGGAAGTTATTTTCCTGCTCCGATTACCTTTGTTACCATAAGAGTTTTAATTTTTCACTGCTTAGTGGTTCTTGTCTTTGCAACAGTCTAAATGTAATTTAGGTACTGCATCACACCAATATTTATAGAGTATATTGCGTTTTATGATCACATAATGAAATGCAAGCATATGTAATCTAATAAATTTAATCTAGAAGAAAAAACACACAGGATCAAATACACAACACTGCTTTATATAGCCCCTAAGGAAACGTTCTTGCTTGCCAACTAGCAGCCTGGCATTGTTGACAATCAACATGGTATGAGACTATTGAGAGACTATTGACAATCTTGTGAGTCACAAATGGAAAAACGGCCAACCTCATAGGGCAGGATGCAGTGAAATGCCTAGGCAGATATGAGTGGGTCCCCAGTGAAACCCAGCCTTTAAGCCACAGACAGTTTACAACCTGACAACCAAACTACAATTCTCAAATAAATCCGTGGGTCAGACTGAGAGCCTTTTCCCCTGTTTGATGCACTTTCCTCTGAGTGATCCCCTTCCATCATTATTTTACATCTACCTACCCTTTAGTTTCTTACACTTTGTACCCATCTTTGAGTGATGTCTTTTTTTCATCTTTTTTTCATACTCACAAACCAATCATCACTCACTTTTCCATTTGGAGCCAATAAAAGCCCTGACTCAGTCCCACTGGGGGAGCTACCTGACTTTGGGTAGGGAGCTGTCTTCTTCGGGTTCCCTCTCCATTGAAGACTGTTCCATGGCTCAATACAACTCTCTGCTCTGCTCACCCTCCGATTGTCAGCATAACTTCATTCATGGGCAGGGGACAGGAACTCGGGACCCACGGAATGCAGGTATGAAAAAAGTTGTAAGATTGCAGCCCTCCTCCCTCTCTGCTGGCACCAAGCGGTTGCCCTATGTGATGGGAAACAGCAGTAGGACCCCACCCAGGACTGGGCATTGGTTAGGCAAGGGGAATGAAAAAGTTGTTAACACATTCCCGTCCACCAAGCAGATGGTGGGACGCACTCTGGGGCTCTGGGGTCACTGGCGTCTGAGTTTTTCCGGCACCATCCCATTTCCCTCGTCTAGGCACCAGGCACCCAAAGAAGAAGCAGGTCACAGCATAACCAGCCCAGCCGCAGGCTGAGTGCGGATCCCAAAGTGAGCATGGGATCCGGACGAGAGCGCAAGCCAAGTGCAGCCAGCTGGGCAAGTACCTCCAGGGAGCCTGGAGCCTAGAAAGACCCTGGGCAGGGGCATCACCAGCCACGGAAGTCTACAGCTGGCAAAGTGACAACCAAAAAAATCTTGTGTCAAACCCAGGGTTGTGAATAATTAAGCTATCTCTAGATAATCAATGATGAAACAATATTACCAAGTAGTTTCCCTGAATGCAAATTAACACGATGGGCACATGCACAGCTCACGACACATTTGAAATTCCAAATAAGTTACATACTTTCATACTGGGTTCAGAGATCCACCGCTGGCAGAAGAGTAAGGGCAACAGAGTACATTACAATAGGACCAGCCATCTTTCCTTTATGTAAGAATTGGGTAGCCAGATTCCTATTACCATCTATTGCTATTCTCACATGAATACGTTGGTTTTGGCACACCTGACTAATCTTCAGGGAAAGAGCTAATCTAACCCTATATTTGAGACTGTATTGGTTAGCTGA
The DNA here is from genome assembly GCF_001604975.1 of Cebus imitator. NCBI lineage: Eukaryota > Metazoa > Chordata > Mammalia > Primates > Cebidae > Cebus > Cebus imitator. The sequence goes on from NW_016107448.1 coordinate 4,776,871, forward strand.
AGGAGAGACACATGCTATGCTTGAGGATGGAAACTACTCTGGTCTTATAATGGGTTACAGAATTATTTCACACACATTAACTCCTTTACATTTAAAAATAATATTGTGGACATGGAAAGCAAAACCTTCATTATTTCTACTTCAAAATTATGGAAACCAGATCCCAACAGGTAAGGTTTAAAGCTTCAGTTTTCTCAAAAAGCAAAGAAAGTCATTGAAATATAAGCCTCAGTTCTAAGCCCATTCTAAGTACAATTTCTGTATACTTCTTTGCCTTTATTATGGTTAACAAACACTGTTCAACTTTGCTATGTGACATCAGAGTGCATGTCACAAATGCCCTACTGCTATAACTGAAATTCCCATTATATTTACAGCTATTTCTCTGCCATCCATCTTATTTATATGGTCATCACAGATAAGCAGGCTCCTAATGAGATCATCTCCTAATGCACAGGAGCTGTTAATAAAGAACATTCCCATATCTGAATTTGACAGCTATACCTCTTACAGTCCTTGATCTTTCAGATTATAATAGATGGCACTCTACTTTGCTAACCTGTGATTTCAAAAAATAAATGAATACATAAATAAGCATAATGCTGCAAAAGACAGCCACTTGTTTGCCTTCCAGATGAACTTCTAAGTTATTTGACCCACAGTTGCTCTAAATAAGCTATTTAATATTTTGGCGCTAAATATTAGTGGCAGCTTTCAGTTCATTCATCAGAGATGGTTAGGTTTCTCCTTCTGAAAAAAAAAAAAAAATCTCCCTGGAACTGATACACACAGAAAATCTTAAGAACTACCTGTATGTTTTTCTTCTTTAGCTAACTAGTAAAATAAATAGATAAATAAAAAGAAAAACAAAGACCTTTTGTGTGTTATTTCTAGAGCCTTAAAACAAGCTATGTAATTCTGAAATTGCCCCCTAGATTCTTAAAGAGGAATTGTGATGATCTCTAGGCACAAGCAGTCTTTAACCAGGAAAGCTAAGTGCATGCCTGCACATGTAACCAAAGGCACTCCCTATCTATCTCACAGATTCATGGCAGCTCTGAAGACCCTTCTCACTACACAAAATAAATCTTTCTAGATTCTTGAATTTGATTAATTACTTTCCTACCAAAGCCTCCGCTATTATTATGTGATGTTTGAATATAAGGAATGAAAGAATAAGGTGTAGAGGGGTGGTCAAAAATATGTATCTCAAGAATAGGTGGTTGATTTCCTCACTTCTCAAAAGAGTATAATTTTAATTGATTTAAATCTTACTGCTCTTTATATTGGTTCTATACATTCCAACATTATTAACCCCATTTTGTATTTCTATGCAGTACTTACTCTTTTATGTTTTATTTCTGCTTTTAAGTCCACCAGCATAATATAGAGTTTAAAATGGTGTTACTTTATATTAAAAAGTATTAAAAATTTATCTGATGCTATAAACTTCTCAATTAATATATTAATATTTTAAATTAATAATTAATATTGTCATTGTCCTTTATGGAAGAATGGCAATGAATGTAGGAATTATTTCAATAAGAAATTGAAATGAAACTGAACATTTGCCAACCTCCATTATAACTGCTTTACAAATATTGACTCATTTAAGCCTTGAACGCCTCTGTGAGAAAGTCACTATTATTATTCCCACTGGACAAATGTGAAATGAAGGCACTCAAAAGTTGAAGAACTTGATTTCTCAAGTTTATGTAAATAATAAGTAATTCAAGGACAGAGACAAACTTACTCAGGGCCATATTCTAAGCTATGATATCATACCTTACATGTCAAATCGGCCTATTCAAGATTTAGCAACCTCTGAACTGGTGGATTTTCAAGTATCTGAAAAAGTCATTTCTAATGAGATTATCACTGTCTTTCTGCTTTTATTCTATAGATTCATATTAACCCAAATAAAAATCTCAGCAAGCTTTGTTTAATAAACTGGCAAGCTGTTTCCAAAATTCATATGAGAATGCAAAGGAAACAGAGTAGTCAGAATGATAGGATAAAGGATAGAGTTGAAGGACTACAATACCAGAATTGAAGTTTTATGTAACACAACATCAAAAATAGAAGAAGAAATTTGTATAGCTGCATTACCAAACAAAATATAAAACACCCATACACATCTAAATATTTCTTAACATTATTATTCATTAGGAGAATGCAAATTTAAACTAGTACATACCTACAAAATTAGCTAACATGAAAAAGAAAGACAACACTCACATTGACAAAGATGTGGACTGACTAGAAGTCTCAAGCATTACTGATGAAACCGTAAAATGACACAGCTACTTTGGAAAATAGTTTAGCATGTTCTTTTTATTTAAAAATATACTTGCCATACCACCCAAGGAGTCTACGCTGTGGCTTTTTTATTTTAAATACCTCAAAACATATCTACACAAGTAATTTTTCATGAATTTTTATTGTAGTTTTATTAAAACTCCAGAACTCAGCACAGCCCAAATGTCCATCCACAGATAAATGGGTAAATAACCTAAGGCATAACCAAAAGATGTAATAGTGCTCATTAACGTAAATAACAACATACTGATGCATCCAAAAATATCACTGAATCTCTAAAACATTACGCTGAGTGAAATAAATTAACACATGAGGGTAAGACATGGATTCAGCAAACCACCATGGCACATGTATACCTATGTAACAAACCTGCACGTTCTGCACATGTGCCCCCAGAACATAAAGTATTATATATAAATAAATATAAATATTTACATATAAATAAATATATATATGTGTTTGTGTGTGTGTGTGTGTGTATATATATATATATATATATATATATAGAGAGAGAGAGAGAGAGAGAGACAGAGAGAGAGAGAGAGACAGAGAGAGAAACTTGTTTAGTTCCGTTTATATCAAAAATAGGACATACCAGACTAATTAGTTGTGACAGAAAGCAAATCAGTGGTTGCCAGGGCCCACAGTCAGGTAGAATTTATTGCCAACAGTATAAGGCATATATGGTGGTACAACTATTTTATATATTGATTACTATTGAGACTACAGGGTGGATCACAATTGTCAAAACTAGTTGAACTTCATACTTAAAAATAGGTGTGATTATGTACGTACATTTTCTCTCAATAAAATTTATTAAAACTGTAAAAAGAAAGACTGTGAAAGCAGTAACTAGAATAAAATAAAATGGCAAAAAGAAGGGAGCTATCAAGCTAAATTATCAAGTGGCTGTACGCTGATCTAAAATACATCATTTATTTCAATGTATGTAATCAGATTCAATCGCCTGACTCCCACACCATTGGCACCTGCAGTGGGATAGCACTGCTAGAAAAACTACTGGCAAGACAAGCTAATACTTTTTGTTTTATGCAATTCTCAACTCTGATAAAGAGCTCTAGCAATTGCCTGTCTCTCTTCTATATATCCATTAAGTGCAAACTAGATAATTGTTCACCTAGAAACAGGTATTGAATGTCTGTTCTCCCAAAGAACACTAAGCAAGTATAAGCTTTGTTGAATTATTATGAACCTATTTTTTGTTTTTCAAATTTTCATACCTTTTATGCATTTGATTATATCTAAGCTGGGATAATAATTTATCTAGAATAAACAAACTTCAGTCAAATAAATTTCCAAAACTAGGGATGATGTTTCTCTGTCTAGAAGAAAAGTGAAGAAACTCAGAATCAGGGAAAGAGAAAATGGAAGGTTATCTGTAACTTCATTTAAATCAACATGTTTACTTTGCAAGTGTGAAAAACAGCACTCTGAGAAAGAAACCAGCAAGAATAGTTTGATAAAGTTGGTGATTTTCCTAATGACATATAATTGTAACAGACCTTATGTCAGAATACCAACCTTCTCATTCTCAATTCAGTACTCTTTTTCTAATACCTAGATACAGATTACCAGAATGAATAGTTTGGGATTATCTTGTCTAACTAGCAGTTCAAAGGTATGATTGTATTTTCTATAATATTAACATCGAAGCCTTAATTTTAAACTTATTTGCACACGTCTGTCACATAATCAATTTACTGAATATTTCCATTCATATGATACCCATATTAAGGGCATCTGGTAGACCTTTTGTTGGTACTATTGTTAACAAGTCAGTCATATTTTCCACTGTCAGTATATATAGTCTGTGAAGGATCTATCCTTCTGGGATTTTTGCAATTCTCAATGTGATTTGTTTACATTTAGTAGAATAAGTTTAATGTGGTATAAATTTTTAAACTAATTTAAAAATAATACGGAAGAGACTTAATACCTTCTCAGATTATGCATGATTATATTTGACTAGTATAATCACTTTTTTTTAAGAAGTGAGGAGGATTAGACCCTGGAACCTTAAAAGGCCTTTTCAAAATTGCTTATTTAGGAAACAACCTGTATATTCCAGTGGAGTGGTTGCATGAACTACACTGAGGGAGGGCTTTCCACTTTACCTCAGCCATTGTCAACTCTCTTACATATACATAAAGTTCAGTCAATATGAATAAAAGAAACTCTATGCCTTGTATTTGCCATTATTATTTCTTGTTCATTCTTGAAAAAAAAAATGAGAGTATTCTTATCAGTGAATTGAAAAAAAGCATCATTTATTAGTGGAACAGCCATGGAGATTATAAAGCCTCTCTACTCAGCACAGAGAATAAACTCTTCCACTTTCCATTATTGCATATATAATTTATGCTTGAGGGATTTTTGAATGAATGATAAAATTGTAAGAAAACTATGACATTTGTAATAAGTTGCGCTTGTATCAACTGCAGTGTCTGTTTCATGTCAGTGACAAGCTAAGAAATGAAATATTTCCCATAACATTTTTAAGCATTGCATTTTGAAAGGGAGTCGGTGTTTCTATATTTTATAAAGGTGGAATTGAATTGTTTTTTGCTACATAATAGGAAAGACTCAACTTATTTTGGTGAAATTGATAATTCTGATGACTTACATGATAACTAGTCTTATAATATTGTTTTCTAAAAATATATTTAAATTTGCTTCTCTAACAGTGTAATTGTATTTTATGGAGTTTTAAAAACTCTTGGCCTGGCACGGTGCCTCACAACTGTAATTCCAGCACTTTGGGAGGCCCAGGCAGGCAGATCACCTGAGGTCAGAAGTTCGAGGGCAGCCTGGCCAATGTGGCGAAACCCTGTCTCTACAAAAATTACAAAAAATTAGCTGGGCGTACTTGTGGGTGCCTGTAATCCCAGCTACTCCATTGGCTGAGGCAGGAGAATCTCTTGAACGCTGGAGGCAGAGGTTGCAGTGAGATGAGGTGGCTTCATTGCACTCCAGCCTGGGCGACAGAGCGAGATTCTGTCTCAGAAAAATAAATAAATAAATAATTATCATTACACAAGCAGTTGTGTGCATATATATATATATATATACACACACAAATATACACACACTATTAATTTTTTAATTCTATCTTGTTGCAAATCTCTGAGGAAACAGAATGTCTTAAAAATGTTTGATAACTTTAAGTTTATACTTTGCCATTTTAAGGTCGTCAAATGGTAACTCCTCTAGAAAGCCTAATATTTCTTAGCTAAGGTATATTTTTATTTACTTATGTACTTACTTACTAACTATCCATGGAACATTACTGCAATGACAAATCTCTCATTTGTTCACATTTCCCTGTATTAATCCCCTTGAGTAACCCCTGATACATGGACTATTATATACTAACGCTTTAGCTTGCTTGGGCCAATAGGATAGTAGACAATTTGAGATAAATAGGGACCTAGAAAATGCTTTAACACTGGTACTTGCTGTAATGCTACTATGGCAACATGTTAACAATTGAAGCCTAACCTGCTATGTGATAAGAAACCAAGTGAAGTGATGTCATTCACCCAAGCCCTCCTAGGCAAGATCATCATTAACCAGCAGCCCGCAAGCTCATCAGATAAATGAACAAACAGAGTTGGAGATTAGGTGAACCAGATCGAGAGCAGAATAAACAACTAGGTGGGTCTGTGTCAAATTGTCAACCTGGAGAAATAGAACCTAAATAATAGTTAGATTTTTAAGTCCTTAAATTTTGGAATGGTTTCTTATGTAACAAAGACTATCAAATATGTTACCTGTCTTTGCATAATTGCACACAATTTCTATTAGGCAAGTATTTTATCTTGTTCTTTTTATACTTCCGGCACCAAGAACAGTGCCCGATATATCATAGTGTTTCAAAAATATTGGGTGAATAGTGAAGAAAAGAATAAGAGAATATAATTCTAGCTTCTTAAGATTCTAATCTGTGACAATGGGATCAATATTTATGTGTTTCATATATCTTTTTTTTTTATTCTTTGAGATAGACTCTTGCTCTGAAGTACAGTACTGTGATCTGGGCTCACTGCAACCTCCCCTTCCTGGGTTCAAGCTATTCTCCTGCCTTAGCCTCCTGGGTAGATGGGGCTACAGGCACGTGCCACAATGCCCGGCTAATTTTTCTGCTTTTGCTAGAGACGGGGTTTCACCATGTTGGCCAGGCTGGTCTCAAACTCCTGACCTCAGGTAATCCTTTCACCTCGCCCTCCAAAGTGCTGAGATTACAGGCCTGAGCCACCATGAGCCACCTTCATATATTTTATTGCCCTTAAATTCTTTTTTCTCAATTATATTCAGAAATCTTATCAGAGAAAATTATGTGGCTTTCACAAGTGGAAAAGCCTCTCTGTTTGCTTATATACCTCCTCTGTGGAGGACAGAATGGGAGTGGAGAATGAGTTACAATTGTGAGCATCTCTCTTACATTGAACAAAAATAAGAATACTTTGATCCAGGTATTGCATTAAGGATTCCATAGAGTAAGTATGAGTGGATGTATAGTTTATTTGTTTAGTGTAACATATTGTTAAATGTGTGTACAATCACTGTACAAATATATTTTAATCATTGATACTCTCTGAGAGATATTTGCATTGTTGAAGTTTTCTTGCATATGCAAAACTGTATAATGCCAATATTAACCTTCTGATTTTCTTTTCAGCTGAGTTTAGTTTCACATTCTATAGACTCTGCCACAGATTACATGGATAGTGGCAAGGGGACACTGGAAAAATATTTTCTGTCCCTTTGGCCCTGAGTTATTACTGTTTCGTTGCAATGATCTGTAACAACACTATGTTCCTGGTTTTATGAGTAAGATTTTTCATGAAATGGCTGCGCTTATGTGAGAAGATGGCTAGTTTTCTATTTTATTTAAATTTAAGGTATATGGTGTTCATTTTATCATAGCCCTGTGTTCTGTTAACACTTCATACTATTTTATAAAGTGATTCTCATCAAAGACAGGCTTGAATCAATTCAAATTTGAAGGATAAGAAACAACTCTTTACAACAAAAGAGTACACAGGCTATAGTCACTGAAAAAGTCCTCGACTTTTCCCAGAAACTGAGATTTACTATAGTGCAGAGTTTAGGGAGGGCACCTTTAACTACCCTGTAGGTTAGAAAAATGTAGATTACCTTTGCACCAGATGCCCTTCTTAGTGTGTGCCTCAAGATACTGTCTTCATGCGTGGCAACCAAAGACATGTACAAGAATGCCCATAACATTATTATTAATAATAGTAAAATAATTGGAAACCATAGAATTTTTCATTAACATTAGAATAGAGAGGCAGCTGCATATTTATTAAATAAATTATTATATAACAATAAAATTATGTAAACTATAACTGCATACAACAAAGTAGATCTATCCCACAAATTAATCTGGGGAAGAAAATGGCAGCAGTGTAAAAATACATACTATATGATCTCATTTCTATAAAATTAGGCAAGAAAGGCAAAAATAACTTCGATGTTAAATGTCAGGATAATCATTGCCTCTGGGGAAGAAACAACGGGGAGTGGTTAGAAGACAAAACAAGAGGGACCTACATGAATGTGGGCAACTTTCTGTTTCTCATTGCATTTGAAACTCAATGATTTTTAATTTCTGAGAATTACGTATGTATTTTTTGTTAAATTTTCTATTTATTTTTGATATTTTGATATTTACTTTTTAAACATGTGTATTTTGTTGCTTTTATTTTTAATTTTTTAAATATTCTGAACCCTGCTCTGATTAAACAGACAAAAATCACTGCCTTCATAAAGCTCACATGCTAGTCAACAAAAACAAATCAAAATAAGAAATTGTATAGTGACAAACACAGTAACATATAGAATAGAGCTAGAGAGATTAATTTAATAAGATGATTCCAAAAGACTTTACTGACATGTCTGTGCAAGGACAAGAAATGATCAAGGGAACGAGCTTTCAGATACCTGCATGAGACAGTCCAGGCATATGGAATGACAAGTGCAAAGCTGAGAACCAATCTAGAGTGTGAGCATTGAGGACCAGAAAGCAAGCCACTGTGGCTAAATTAGAACGACAAAGGGGATAATATTAGATGGTGAAGTCAGAGTTATAATGGGTGGCCAGCACAGGCAATGCATTTAAGACTCTGGATTTCTTTGGATGATGTGGAAAACCACTTGAGAGTTTTAAAAGACTAATATGATCTATCCATCACTGAAAAAGATTTCTCTTTCTGCTCTGCTGAAAATTGATTCAAGGATGACAAAGGCAAACACAAACGAATGAAGACTTGAGGACTATTACAATGGTATTACAATACTCCAGAAGAGAGTGGATGCCGACTTAGACCAGGAAAGTGGCAGGTGGAGAGATGAAAATAGTCAAATTCTGGGTTTATTTTGAAGGCCAAGCTGGAAATATTTGCTAAAAATTTGGATTTGGGGTGTGAAAGTAAAAGAGGAGTCAGAATAAACCCAGACATTAATACCTGATCAACTGGATTTGCTGCAATTAATGAAATAAGAGCAGTATCAAAAAGAAAATGTTCTGGGGGAGATACAAGGAGCTTAGCCTTGGCCACAGGGGTTTCAAGATGCCACTGATACACTCAAATCAAAGGACGGGTAGATGTGAAACAGCTCACATAAGAGACTGAGTAATACAGTCAGTGAGATCAGGGAAAATTAGGCAGATAAAGTACTTCAAGAAAGAATAATTGATAATCCAGATTATATGTTCCAAATAGAGACATCAAAGTTAATATCTGTGCCAGGTATTGCTTACAAATATTCAGATAAAATCTTCACCGCTTGTATGTGAATCAGGACAACAATGTCCCCAAGAGAGGCATATTTCCATAAGAGCAAGATAGTGAAAGGAATTCTCTGAGAAAGCATTGAGACATAGAGAATTTGATAGTAATAGACCACATATTCTAAAGAAATGGGAAAAGGGCCAGAAGAAAGATAAGAGTTGGTAATGCATATGAGAGTCATGGGCTTTTCTTAATGACTGATGCAGCAGGGATAAAGGGACTGCTGAAATGAAGCCTGCAGCTTCCTCTTCCTCTTACCAATACTGATGCTCAAGATGGAGGCTGGGGTTGGGAGATGTATCAAAAGTGTATGGCTTTCTGTTGCCCCATCTCTCCTGTTTGTGCTCATGCACATTTGTTTCTCACGTTTGTATTGTTTCCTTTACCTAGGGATCTCCAGTACCCTTGTTGCTTTTCCTTCTGTTCATCTTCTTCAACCCAGCTCAAATGTCTCTTCCTGTGAAAAAATCCTCTCAATTCATCAGGCTTGCTCAGTCAGAGCTGCTATTTACTCTGCTTCTATATCATAAATCATAGTAGTCAATATCTCTTTACCATTAGGTTGTTATCTACTGGTTACACTTTAAAAATTGTATGCTTCATCTTTACATCACCAATACTGTGTACATAATAGTTCATTTTCTGAATGAAAGACAACTAATTTGTAGTAGTCTAAATTTAAAGGAACATACTTGAATTTTTAATGAGACCATTGCAAATCATAGGAGTGAATCTCTCTGTTTACATAACTTTGATATTAACCAACATAGATATTGGGACATAAAGGCTTTCTAAATAAGAATCAATAAACCCATCCAAAAGGGGGCGAAAGATGTGAACAGACACTTTACAAAAGAAGACATATATGAGGCCAACAAACATATGAAAAAATGCTCATCATCACTGACTATTAGAGAAATACAAATCAAAACCACATTGAAATACCATCTTATGACAGTTAGAATGGTGATCATTAAAAAATCTGAAGACAACAGATGCTGGAGAGGATGTGGAGAAATAGGAACACTTTTACACTGTTGGTGGGAGTGTAAATTAGTTCAACCATTGTGGAAGACAGTGTGGCGATTCCTCAAGGACCTAGAAATAGAAATACCATTTGACCCAGCAATTCCATTACTGGGTATATACCCAAAGGATTATAAATCATTCTATTATAAAGATATATGCACACTCATAGCAGCACTGTTTACAATAGCAAAGACATGGAACCAAACCAAATGCCCAACAATGATAGATTGAAAAAGGAAAATGTGGCACATATACACCATGGAATACTATACAGCCATAAAAAATGATGAGTTTGTGTCCTTTGTAGGGACATGGATGAATCTGGAAGCCGTCATTCTCAGCAAACTGACACAAGAACACAATATAAAACACCACACGTTCTCACTCATAGGCAGGTGTTGAACAAGAGAACACATGGACACAGGGAGGGGAGCATCACACACTGGGGTCTGTTGGGGGGACAAGGTGGGGAAAGCAGGGCGGTGGGGAGTTTGGGGAGGGATAACATAGAGAAAAATGCCAGATGTAGGTAACGGGGGGAGGGAGGCAGCAAACCACATTGCCACTTGTGTACCTATGCAACAATCATGCATGATCTGCACATGTTCCCCAGAACCTAATTAAAAAAAAAAATCAAGTATTTCAAATTAATGTAAAAAAGGTTAAAATATTCACAATGAAATGAGGCTTGCACAAGGTATTAGGCATTAGTTTACTAATAGATTTTAGGGTCCTTTTAGAATAAGAAGTAGAATAAATAATGGCTAATCTTAAAGCTTAAGGCAAGGTTAAGAGGGGATTCAGAAAATATAGAAAAAATTTATTCTTACATGTTTTCTATCTTCAACAGCAAGAAAGAGAGATAGAGAAAAGGACAGGAGTTGAGAGAAGGAGAGAGTCACTTTCAAACTGAAAAATTAAATCATTAAAGGAAAGTTGAGCCCACGATAAATACAGACACTTAAAAAAAGCATTGACTCTAATAAAATAAGGCCAAAGCATGGCTGGGCACAGTGGCTTATGCCTGTAATCCAGGACTTTGGGAGGCCTAAGTGGGTGCATCATCTGAGATCAGGAGTTCAAGACCAATATGGCCAACACAGTGAAACCCCATCTCTACCAAAAATACAAAAACTAGCTGGGTGTGGTTACAGGCATCTACAGTCCCAGTTACTCTGGAGACTGAGGCAAGAGAATCACTTGGACCCAGGAGTCCAAGGTTGAAGTGAGCTGAGTTTGTCCACTACTGCCCTCCAGCCTGGGCAACAGAGTGAGACTCCATCTCAAAAATATCTGTATAAAATGAAATAAGGCCAAAACACTTTGTCTAGATATTTGGTGTTCAAGGATACTAATAGATCCTCCTTAGCATACTTATTTACATGTATATAGTGATTTACTATTATCCATATCCTGTATTGCTTTGAAATGTTATGCCATAGCCCAGACCTTATTCCATATAACTAATTGTCTGAGAAATGTATTCTTATTTTTATTCTACAGATGAAAACAGCAACTGTACCTGACTTACCTAGAGACCTAGATAAGTTAAGAAAGCAGACCCAGGGACCAGGCATGGTGGCTCATGCCTGTAATCCCAGCACTTTGGGAGGCTGAGGCAGGCAGATCATGAGGTCAGGAGATGGAGATCATTCTGGCCAACATGGTGAAACTCCATCGCTACCAAAAAAAGAAAAAATGCAAACATTAGCTGAGTGCGGTGCTGTGCACCTGAAGTCCCAGACACTAGGGAAGCTGAGGCAGGAGAATCGCTTGAACCCAGGAGGCCGAGGTTGCAGTGAACTGAGATCATGCCACTGCACTCCAGCCTGGGTGACAAAGTGAGACTCAGTCTCAGAAAAAAAAAAAAAAAAAAAAAAAAAAAAAAAAAAAAAAAAAAAAAAAAAAGAAAAAAAGCAGATCCAGGACTTAAAGCCAGATCTTTTGAATTCAGAGCACTTTCTCCAGGAAAGGAGAACATGCAAATGTATTATAAAAAACACTTTTGAGAAATAATAAAAAACGGGAGGGACACAAGTATACTTGAGTCAGGTTGTGTACTAATGATCATAGGAAGAAATGGTATGTAATGAAATTAAATAACTGAAACTGGCAAGTGTGATGTCAAATCCTTGTAAAATTCAAAAAACATGGGAAAATACTTTATTGGAGGGCATTAGAAAAGAATGTTCAAGCAAAATTATTGAATGCCGGTTTAATAGGAGCAAAATAAACTCAATATTGCCTTTCATTTTTGTAATTTTATATGTATATATATTTGTTTCTTCATGGGGCAGGGATATCAAAGATCACAGGACTGTTGGAAAGACATTTAATCATTTTGCTCAATACAACTTTGTGGATAATATGAAACAGGTTAAACGATTATTCCTAGAATGCATTGAGCAATGAAACAAAGACAATCTGTAGAAAGCACTCCTAGAATATGCCTGAAGGATTCATATCTATACCTTTTTTCTTAATTCTGGAACACATCAGAACATAACTTACCTCCTTAATAAGATCCTGACATTTATCTGAAAAGCAGAAACTGATTTTCATATGCATTTTATAGTTAGGATTGATTGATCTCTTACAATTAACAGTATTTGGCCAAACTCAAGTGACTGGAATAACCAACCTAAATTATATTAAAGGTGAGTTGGACATAGCTGCATTTCTAGGCACACTATTATTCTTCCCCCATGTTATAATTAAATAATTAAAATTATTCTCTTTTTCTTCAAAATGATAAATGACAAAAATAAGGAGAAAGAAAGGAAAAACAGCAGAAATTAACCTTCCATTTTTCAGCATGACATATCCTTGGCACAGGCACAGCTGCTGCTGCAGGCAAAGCCTATTACAAATGCAAGTAAACTCATTTGTCCCTACAGATATTATTTTCATTAATTTTCCAGTGTTTCACAACAAATCACATTGCAGTAGATCCTTTGGTTCTTCAAAGATATAAAACTGGCTTTCTTAAACATCAAGTTAAATTATTGACCACAGCAAAAGTATGTTGAGCATTAGTTTTTATTTTATTATAAATTATTGTTTTTCCTTATTTCTTTATTAAAATGATGTTATTACACTTGTCATAATCACTTATAATTATTATCTCATTTCTTACATTATAGTTTTACCAGAGTAAGAAAATTAGGCGATGCAGCAAAACTGACCATTTAAAATTCAATAAAGATGTCACATTGCTCACATAATATCTCTTTATAAAATTCAAAGAATTACTATGTCAGAGGAAAGAAAATGGATTCTGAAGACAGAGAGGTATTTTAATCAGCATTCTCCAGAGAAATGGAATCAATAGCATGGATGGATGGATAGATAGATAGATAAATGGATAGATAGATATGTTGGGATTCAGGGTTTCAGGGGAGCCCTCAGTTCCCCCAAGCCAACGTTTCTCCAGGTTCTTAGTCTATCACTCCCCAAGAATGGGAGAGGAGACCACGGCACAGTGCACTCGTAAAAGTAAATGATGGACTCAAAAGGGTTTCTAGAAAGTGATTTATTTAGATAAAGAAAGAGAAAAAGGAGAAGAGAGAAAACTTCCACGAAAAGCATGTGGAAGTGGGACCCCAGAGGGGAAATCCAGGAGAGGAAAGAGAGTTCCCACTATGTGGGAAGGGATTCCAGTGAGCTGGAAATCTGGTGCGGGTGAAGGAGCTGGGGAATTTATCCTGGGAGAAATTTCTACCTCCCCTAGTTCATCTGGCCAATGAAAGGAGTTCCTTTAAACTTCTGCGGGGGTAATTGACTCTTAGTTTCTTCCCAAAATTTAAGCATAAACCATTAAATCTCCAGGATGAAGGGAGATGGGAGTAGAGGATGGCGCTGGGCAGTTCTTGCCCTTAAAACTATGCCCACTCACGGACCTGGTAAGAGAATACATTCCTTCAGATACATACATACATACACACACACACACATACATACATACATACATACATAATTTACTGTGAGAAACTGGTTCACATAATTATGAAGGCAGTGAAGTCTCATGATCTGCTGTTTTCAAACTGACAGCACAGGAAAGTTGGAGTTATAGCTACAATACAAACCAGAAGGCCTGAGAACCAGGATGCTGATCACATGTCCCCATCCAAGTCTAAAGGTCCTAAGACAACAGCACCAACATCTGAAAACCAGACAAGATGGACATCCCAGTTCAAGCAGAGAGCAATTTTGCTCTAGTCAGGCCCTCAAATGATTGGATTATGTCCACCACCATTGGTGAGGGTAATCTTCTTTATTGAATCTATCAATTCACATACTATTCTCTACTAAAAACACCCACACAAATACACCTAGAATAATGTTTCACAAACTATCCAGGCATCCTTAGCTTGGTCATGTTGACACATAAAATTCACTATCTCAGGATGTCAAGTTCAAATTCTGGTTTCATTATTTGTGTGACTTTTGGCAAGTTACATATTCTGTTTTAATCCTGCTACATTTTAACAGGAAGAAAGGAGAAGAAAGGACAGGACAACAATGCAAATATTGGTAGATTTATGTTACACCTCTTGGATATTGAAATAGTTCCCATCTATTTGTTTAGTTTTTATTTTTGTTTTTTACTGGGTAAAATCATTCCTTGAGAAAGAAATAAGATTTACTGGAGGTTTGATGATCGTTTAGGAGAATTTAAAGAAATAAGATTTACTGGAGGTTTGATGATCGTTTAGGAGAATTTAACACTTGTGAAAAGTGAAAAACGAAAACATCCAGACAAATATAATTGTTTTATGGGATCAACGGTCCAGTTAAGAGTGTTAAGAATCTATAGCTGTAAATTATGTGTGTATATATATACATATATATATAAGATATTTTATAGTATTTATATTATATCATAAATACTCATCAGGCCAATTGTAGCCAAGACAATGTAGATAGTTGGACTATTCAGGATTAGGGTTTTGTTATGCAATGTAATGAAAGGACAAAAAGGTGAGTGAATTTGAAATTTTGACAAGAGGGTGAGTGTATCAGAAGAGCTGTAACCACAGTAAAAGAAATCAATAAAATAGTGATCCACATAAATTTCATGTAATTTGGAATGAGCACAAGTTCAGCAAGAAATTCTGAAAAGAACTACAAATGTAAGGTCACAGGGTAAAAAAGTCAAGATTTTTTTTTTTTTCATGTGAGGAAGTATAACAATAAGGCTCATGAATTTAGTTATAGGCTGAAGAGAAACTGTGTTATAAATGGTAGATAGCAACTGGTCAGAACCTTTGCAAGTGTTCAAATATGGGTGGATGCTAGTATCACTTTTAAGGTGCATTACTATAAGATTTGAGAAAGTGTACTTGAGACTGTGTGTCCTGATTGAGTACAGCTAGTACTCGACTTATGACCACGATTGGTTCCAACAGACCGGTCGTAATACGATTTGGTCGTAAGTTGAGTAGGCTATATGTACAGTACTGTGAAATGATGTTATAAAAATCTTTAAGTCATATTTTATCATGATTTTTTTTATTATTGTTATATATCGTAATTTTCTTTGTTCATTTTATGCCATTTGTATCATCTCTACACCATTTTGTTTCTTATTTTTACATTCGTCAGGTTTAAGTAAAACACCACATTACCAGTACGACTGGATTAATATTTGCAAAACATACAAAATTACAAAATAGAGATGCATACAAAAATACAAAATACAGGTGTAAAAAATACCATAGGAAACATGTTCCCAATTGCAAAACATATCAAAATATATAAACATGTACGAAACATTTTATTGGCCGCTGGTTCTTGTCTGTGGATCGTTGATGTCGTCATCTGAGGCAGCAGTTGGGGTTACCGGAGTTGTTTTTTTCATAAACATGGTGAGCTTTGTCTGAATTGTAGGTTTCTTTTTTTCTTCATAAATTTCACGATACGGGCGAAACACATCATCCGCCATCTGTTCAATCCTTGCAAATCGTTCGATGTTTGGGTCCATTGCTTCGAAATGTAGAAGTTGTTTATTGGGAGGGGTTTGATGAAAAATATCCAAGACACAAAACACAAATTGCTGTACCGAGTCTGGGATAACAGGTGAAATGGTGCACACGGAGATGGTAGTGCTGCCGGAAGCTGGTCCACACTGTCGTACGCCCAGCTGGGCAAAGTTTGAGCTGCCATGCGCAGAGCAGTCGTGGCTAGCGATTATGGTCATAAAGTCAAATGGTCGTAAGTCGATCAATACCTGTATAGGTTTTGAGGTCAAAAAGGCCTAATTTGATGTTATCTCTGACACTTTCTTGCTTTGAAAACTCCAGAAAATTGCATATTTTCTCTTAACCTCAGTGTCCTCATGTCCAAAATGAAGATTGGGATGGGGAAAGATATAGACAGAGGTTACATCCCCAAGGTCATATATCACATTACTGGGTAAAGGCTATGAACCTCGATTTTCTAAATTCAAATTCACTGTTCCTTCCATTATATCACAATAACCTTTGGTTAAATATCTAGAAAAAAAGCAAAAAAGAATTCACAATTCATTTACTGGGTTTGAGGAATTCAGACAAGATTTATGTTAGTGCTTATCTCTACCAGCTGTCTTTAAATTACAAGGCTAAACACAGGCAACAGTTTGCTTGGATTTTCCATTTTGGTTACTTAAAACATATTGCAAGAAGTTTCTGCACCTAGGTTTAAAGCACAGTTTAGTTGATGGCAAAGACTAACTGTTCTCTGCAAAAAATCTAAACAAGCACTAGATATTTCTTCAGTTTTCAATCAACTGTGCTACATGTTTAAAATATAGTTAGAGCAACAGCAAAACTAGAAAGATGGCAGAATGCAAAGGAGCATATAGGCAGGGCCACTTTGCCGCCAGAAAAGGAAGCAGATGGAGAATCATGTATGTAGGGAAAATTAGAGCCAGGCAGAGAAGGCAGCAGAGCCAACATGGTGAGAGCATCACCAGCGAGGAACACAGGCAGATTGCTAAGCTTCAATGCAGCAACAGCAGCAAGATATTAGAGGCAAGTCATGAGAGAAGAATTACTATATGGAAATCATAGACCACCTAGATGCAGAAAGACAGAATATACTAATTGAGGAGTCACTGCACAAAGCCTGTTTTTCATCTTCAAAACTGAAGTTTTTCCCTCTCTGGTACTCAATGAATAAATCTCAAATGCCTCACACTAGCTCCTTGTAAAGCATCTACAATAAATTTGGATATTAGTAAAAGGACATAACCCTGAGGATTTGCACTGTCACTATTTATCCCAATATCTTTCATACATACCTTCTGAATTGTTGTAGGAATTTTTTCACTATGCTTTGAGCAAAATATACACATCAATATAAACTTTTCTTGAGATTAGTTAACAAAAGTTAAAGACAAAAACGTCAATAGATATTTGCAGATATATTAACTTACTTTTCACGTAAATTACTTTTTCCTTTGGTGAAATTAAAGTACTAATACAGAATTAGATATAATCTAAGCTTTAATTTCACCAACTGGAAAAGTACCCAGTAAAATGACAGTAACCCAAATCACACTTATTTGAAGGACTACCGACATACATCATTATCATCATCTTCATCATCAACATCATGTAAAGCAAATTCAAATGCAAGTACAGATTCTGTCTCTACCTCATGCACTGTAGAGCACATTGTTATATCTCTAATTTCCTTGTTAAAAATATAGATAGAAATTGATTCTCTCTTTACACAGAATATGCCACCAAAAAAAAGCTTTCTAAGATTTTCCAACTAAATTGGGTAATATGTGGGATCATTTGTTCTCTGACTCCATTGAATACAAAACTGAAGTTTCTACTTATCTAGTGAACACAAAGGACCATAACAAATATTCCCTTGTGGCTTGCTGTGTTGTTCTACAGAGTCTATTCCACTATTGTGACAAAAATGTTCAATTCTAGTAATATTGATTTTTTTCTAACCTGTTTTCTCATTACAGAGAGAGTCAACTATGACATAGCACAATTTTGCATTTGTCAATTGATAAGCAACCAAATTTAAACTTTGTTTAAAGCCAAGAGAGGAAAAGAAGAATGAATATTATATATTGATATTGTTCTTTGCTAAACACTATAATACTTGCTTCTGTAAAACAAAATCACTTGAAAACATCAATTTAACACTACTTTATATCTTGCCATTTTGGTTGTTTACAACTGACAGCAATTTATTTGCCTAATTTACACAGAAAGTGAGATCGTCAAATTTACAGTCTGAATTTTTTGTTTTATGCATACATAAACATATATACACCTAAAATCATCTCTATGTCCTTTTTACAACTTGTCTCAATGGAAGAGTCATCCTTGTTCTAACAATCTTTAAACCTAATTTGATATTTTTCTATATAATTTATCCTGTCTCTTAGGTATCTTGAAATTTCTTTTTTCCTCATACGTATTTCAGTTTATAAATAAACTGACCAAAGCATTCTTATCTCAAATCAATATCCACCTTCAGAACTCACCTTGACATATAGTAAAATAAATAATCTCCAGTTGTGAAAAGAGTATGTTACTAAAATAATAATTGACAACCAAGAAATAATCCCTAGTAAAATTTTTGCTTTTAGTTTATAAAGAACCTTTAGCAATAATTGAAATCAAAAGCATAGGATAAATGGCTATTTAGACAAATAAATATACTTTAATCTCATAAAAAAATACCAGGTGGATTCAGTTACATGGATAGAGGAAAATGTATATGAGAATATATAGCTACAGTCTTGGTTTGGGAAATCTTAAAAATAATAACAAAAATGATCCCATGCAAAAATAAGTTACATATTTTACGGCACAAATTTTACTTAAAAAAATAGTATATTGAAAGTTAAAGTAAGAAGTAAAAAGCAAACAAACAAAAAGATGTAGGTAGTACATTTTCCATGACTGATGACTCATTTGTCAACTGACAGGTTGTGTTTGTGTTTATTTACAAATTAGTGACATAATATTTTCTATGTAATGCTGAGCTTTTTATGACTAATCTTGAAATGAGTAAAGGTTTGCCACAGGGTGAATTGTATAACTTATTACTTTATATGCTACATATCATAAATATTTAATAAAAGATATCATTCAAGGAAAAGGAAACACGATGGAAAATCTCCATATCCAAAGTAGCTTATTATTCTATACATTTCTAATAATAATATAAAAGTGTATTATATTAATTTGCATGTATACAGAGTGAGATTAATGAGGGAATTGTTATGTAGAATATGCAAATAAAACTTTACACCAATATTAGACATAAAAAATTTTTCATATGTATGTGGTTTGAAACAATTTGGATTAAGTATATAATTAAATTTTTTGTTTTATGTAAAATTCTTTAAAATATGTAGGATACTGAAAGACTATCATGTATTATTTTAGTTAGAATTTGTTTTTTACAGAATGAAATTTTGAAATTTCTGAGCCTTATTTAAAAAAAATCTATGATTCATTGCTCAATAAATAATGTAAGTTCTAATATTATCTTCCTGAAATAACTGGGAATATAGTCCTTTAGATGACAACTCGGCATCAAATAAAAGTAATTTTTTGAGAGTTTGTATTTGTACCAGTAATAATCTGTTTGATACTTCAGAATAGCAACAAGAAAATATCGGCTATATCTATTCATAGGCCTATGTCTATCCTCCCCTTAATATGATTTCTTTGAGAGAAAATACTGTAAAAAAAAAAATGTGCTACAGGTTGAGTATTCCTTCTCCAAAATCTTAAACTTTTTGAGTGTTGACATGATGTCACAAGTGTAAAATTCTACACATAATGTCTTTGCCTTCTGATGGCTCAGTGTACACAAACTTCGTCTCATGTACAAAATTATTAAAAACCTTGTAATAAAGCTACCTTGAGGCTATTTATATAAGATGAATACAAAGCATAAATGAATTTTGTGTTAGAATGGCATCCCATCCACAAGATATTTCTTTATCTATATGCAAATATTCCAAAATCCCCTCCTAAAAAATGTGAAATCTGAAACACTTTTGGTCCTAAACATTTTGGATAAGGGACTAAGAGATACCCACTTAACTCATCTTTCATATATTAGTTACCAATTCATAAGCATAAGATTATAAGCCAAGAACTATGGCAAGAAAATTGGCAAAAATCCATAACTTTGTGATGTTTAAATTCTGTGAAACAGGCCTAGATATTAGACAGGTAAAATATGTAGTACAATAAATGAGGTGCGGATCAGGAAGAGTATTTTGGTAACGTTTTTGAGATATTTTGGATAGATATATTTCTATATTTGGAAAGCATTATCGTGAAGGACAGATGAAGACATTTAACTTGAAACTAAGAAACACATTTAATAAAAAGGTGATTGAAAATTTCTATTGCTATTTTCTGTTATCTCTGTTACCCACCAGGCAGTTTACTTAACCAGTTTACTTACCAACTTGTTTAAGTTCTATTTCTTTAACTATATTTCCAGTGTTTCTTATCCATCATGTCCCTTACTTTAATAATAGCTGATACACTTGGAATTGATTTATATTAATTATTGATTAATATATGCATTCCAGTGTTATGCGCTGGTAATTACACTCTGTCAAGTGCTATTTTAGGTTTTAGATAAATACTAGTAAATGAAATAGAAAACATCCTTGCTGTTTTGGAACTCACAATTTAGGTGAAACTGTATGAAGACAAAGTCATCTTCCAATAGCCTTTAAAAACTTAAGGAAACTGCCACCATTTAATAATGATAGAGTGGATTCTCAGCTCTGAAAATAATATTTATTACAATGTGTTATTACTAGTAGTTTATTATTTTAACTAAAAATATTCAGAAGATTTTAATCATTATAATTTATGAAGAAACACTGGCTTTTTCACAATTTATAAATAAGGTATCCTAATTTTAAACATAACTAATTTTTTCACAATTTATAAATAAGGCATCCTAATTTTAAACATAACTTTAATTTTTTTTAGATTACATTTTTGTACTTAAAACTGTTTCTTATAGCCCCAAGGTTTTCAAAGCATCTTTTTTATATGTCTTGAAACATGCTTGGTCATTATTGTACTGCGCTTTGGGTAGGAATTATAATTAGTAGCATAGGCTCCGTAGTCAAGCTCCTGAGTATGGCTGAGTAGGAATCTAGGCTCTGCAGTTTACCAGTTGGGTGAACATAGGCAGCTTGTTTAAGTTCTATTGACTACACTTTTCCCATCAACAACATACAGATACAATTAGTTAAATTAAAATTTAAAAAGGAGGTTTGGAGAATTAAGTGACATAATACATGTGATGTAATTACAATTAGCTTGGTACTTGTCAAATATTAAATGGTTATTGGCAGTTCTTTTCACTTGAAGATATAAAATTATTAAACTATGTATAATGGTTTTATAGTATAATCGAGAAAATAATATGAATTACATGAAGCAATCAGGAAATGATAAGTTGTTGCCAACATTTATTAAAGAGAAAAATTATATGGTTAATATAGTACTGGATTGACAGAACTGTGATGAATACTTGCATTTTTTTAGGTGTGGTTATTTTAGGTAAGCCTTAAACATATATTAATTTGCTAGGGCTGCCCTAATAAACCAGCACAGACTGAGTGGCTTAAACAACAGAAATTTATTTTCTCACACTTCTGGAGCCTAGGCCATTCAAGGTCAATGTATTGGCAGGTTTGGTTTTTTTGGAGCCTCTCTCTTTGGCTGGAAATGCTCACCTTATTGCTGTGTTCACACATGGAAAAAGGAATATTTGCTTTTCTTTCCTCTCAACATTTCTCACACCAAATGTGTGAGTTTTCTACCCATGGCAATTCTACAGTTCCTTGCAGACACCAATTGGGTATCTTACAATTTAAATCAATTTTGACACTAAATAACTGAAGTTAGTGCAGACTCCCAGGTTGAAGGCTTAGCCTGAGAAGGTTGCCCTCACTTCAGACACCAGTCATAAATAGCACATCTCCAGGTTATCTGTACTTCTGACATGGATACAAATTAGGCATTTCATAACTCCCTTCTTGTTTGGTAATATGCCATAACAGCTCACAGAGTTCAAGGAAATGCTTTATTTACCCTAATCATATGATTTGATTTGATTTGATTTTGAGATAGAGTCTCGCTCTGTCCCCCAGGCTGGAGTGCAGTAGCATGCAATCTTGGCTCGCTGCAACCTCTGCCTTCCAGATTCAAGGGATTCTCCTGCCGCGACCTCCCCAGTAGTTGGGACTACAGGCGTGTGCCACCACACTGGGCTAATTTTTGTGTTTTTAGTGGAGATGAGGTTTTACCATATTGGCCAAGCTGGTCTTGAACTTCTGACCTCAAGCGATATCCCCCTGCCTCGGTCTCCTTCCCAAAGTGCTGGGATTACAGGAGTCAGCCACTGTGCCCGGCCCCTAATCAGATTATTATAAAAAATATAATGGAACAGCCCATTGATATGGATGCATTCACCAATACAGAAGCCCTCAAAATGGTATTTAAAGGTTTTTATGGTCCTTTATGTAGGAACAATTGATAAAATTATTGGTTATTGATTATTGAACTCAGTTTCCAATCCCTCTCCCTTCCCTGGAGGTGAAAAAAGTTCCAACCCTCTAGTGATATGGTTGATTGCTCTGGCAACCAGCCCCTATCCAAAAGTTATCCAGGGGCCCCAGCCACTGTTCAATTCATTAACATGCAAAAAAGACACTTACATGACTTCAGAGATTCCAAGGGTCTTAGAAGTTCTTGTGTCAGAAACTGGAGGCCAAGATCAAATATTATAACACAAGATGCTCCTATCGCCATTAATATTTAGGAAGTTATGTGTATTTTAGAACCTCTGTGCCAGAAACTTTATGAAGAAACCAAACATATATTTCTTATTATGTCACTTATGGTTATCCCTAAGTCTGTGCTACTGTGTTTTAATCTGCCCTTCCTAGAAGTACAACAGCCATATTGGATTAGAACTCACACATAGGACCTCATTTTACCTAATTGCCTCATTAAAGGCTCTGCCTTTAAATTCCTGTCATTCTGAGGCACTGGGGATTAGAATTTACACATAGAAAATTGTCAGGAGGACAATTTGGTGTCTCAATTTTATCATCTCTAAAATGCAGATGATACTATACAAGCTGCAAATGTAATTGCAAAGATTTATTTTTAAAAAGGTATGTAATGCTTTTAACACACTGACTATGATTTAGTACTCAAATGTTCCTGTGCCAGTCAGCATCACAAAAGGGAACAGACAACATATTCAAATATAAATCAAGGAGGGTTGATGTACAAAGGGATATTTGCAAATATGTGAGTGAAAGGGAATCCAGATTTCTAAGGGAAACCAAAAGGAAAGGTTGTCTAATAGCTCCAATACTGTTAGTACCCCAAGCCATTAAGGCATGAAAAAAAGTAGACGTTACTAAAACCAAGAAGTAGTCAATGTCTTGCAAAGGAAGCTAACAATAGGAAAGCTAGCTTTTGATACCAGAAAACAGCCAGTTCAAAGTAACTTTGAGAGAGGAAGCAGGGGAATAAATACCTTCATGTCCCTGAATGATATTGTCTAGGTTTTCTTCTAGGGTTTTTATGGTGTTTGGTCTCATGTTTAAATCTTTAATCCATCTGGAGTTAATTTTAGTGTAAGGTTTAAGGAAGGAGTCCAGTTTCATAGGCATAGGCAAGGACTTCATGTCTAAAACACCAAAAGCAATGGCAACAAAAGCCAAAATAGACAAATAGAATCTAATTAAACTTAAAAATTAATATAAATATTAATTATAATCAATCAAGCATTTTGACAACTCTGTTAAGAAGTGCCAATGAGTTGCAGTGAATATTTATTATAGAAGTTAAATCTCCACATTGTTTTTCTAAATATATATATTGTATTACAACTTCTTTAAGATATACCCTAACATGTAGGAAAATGCTGTTTTAAAGCTTCATCTAATATGGAAATCATATTTCTCACATATAAAATGTGAAATAATTGTTCTTGCTTCATGGTATTTAAAAATAAATATTTTTTTCTTTTATAAATATTGTGTACAGGTTCAAATGCAGTGAAAAAATAAAATTTTAGTAGAATATCAAGTCACCTTTAAAAATCTGAAAAAAAGAGGCTGTTTAAATTTAGAATTTTCTTATACTGCTAAGGTCAGATATAAAAGAAAATCAGTTAAGATGCCCTGGAGTCTGAAAATGCAGCGTTATAGACTTACAGTTCATGTTTTTCTTTTAAAGAACTGCTACCTTGCTGAGCATATGCACATGCACACACACACATTCACACACACACACACACACACACACACTGCAAAATATAATGGACTTATTTTTGTCTCTGATATACGAAGCTAGATGAGAAAGATACTTAGATATGGGCATTAATGTTCCGCTGGGACTCAGTAAAAAGACTTTTAGGGTAAAATCTAAATGTATTGTTTTAAAAATCAAAACTGTGTCAAATGAATACCTTTTAAAGCCCCCCGCCAAAAAAAAATCATGTTCTTTATCAAGTATGCCTGGTAATATATTCATTTTGAAACAGTCTAAGGAAGACATTTGTTTTCAGAAATGAGCAAATGTTTAATTAGAATAAACATGTACATATATATAAATTAGTCTAATTTATTACTATATCTGTTATACTTAAATGATACTTATAGTTAATCAAGGTTTACCAAACGTTTATATTTCTTTTTTTTTCAGAATTCAAGTAGATAAAAATGAGACAAATGATAGAAATTGATGTGAAAAAAGGATTAATATCACACAATTTAATGTATTGTAAGGATTTTGTTAATTGGCTTACCTTCATAAGCAA
Organism: Cebus imitator; assembly: GCF_001604975.1. Lineage (NCBI taxonomy): Eukaryota > Metazoa > Chordata > Mammalia > Primates > Cebidae > Cebus > Cebus imitator. The sequence goes on from NW_016107448.1 coordinate 4,801,896, forward strand.
GACAAAGAATCTACTTTTGCTCTAAATTCTATTAGTATAAACTATTGGAAAAAACAAGATCATCATCAGGTCTATTGTTATTCTAAATTTTAAGAGCACAGCATACTGAAGAATAGTTATTCAGTAAATTCTCTATTATCCAGAAAGAAAGGAAAACCCTCAGTCATAGTTACAAAGACTATGTCTCAGCTGAAATAAGGATAAGAATCTAAGGGATCTTGCTATCAACCACGTGGAACAATTGACTAAATTGGAGATTAGAGTTTAGAAGGAGAGAAAGAATGGGAAGATCTCCAATGTCACCTGCAGCCAGTTTTCTTAATTTTGAACATCTTAAAAATAGAGTAAGCATTTATTACTTTAAACCTGTGAAAACAAGCTACAATGTGCTCGCAGATTTACAGATATATATAAAAATATATATGTGATTTTATATATGCATCTCTAAAATAGTAAACTTGACTCCAAAAATTTGGAAAGCTCATTTTGTCTGTCACCTGTAAGATTGGCTGATTTACTGAAAACTTAAAGTATCTGCAATAGTCTGAATATCAACACTAACTAAACTTACAGTTTGCTACTTCCATATTTAATCGAAATTTTAAATGTGTTTTTACATCTTCATATGATACTATACATGGAATATCACACTTTAGTATTCACAGTAGGGATTACTATACTTATAGTCAAATAAAGTTTTATATTCAAAATTTTAATTGTTTTAGACATTTACATTGATATATTCTACTATTCATAAACGTTCCCATTAGGAAAAAAAGAATTTGAGCAGTCATTTTAAAGACATCCGGCAGCATTTTGGTCAACAGTGTCATTGAACACAGTTGGTGTTATATGATTTTCACGTTGGGGTTTTCAACCAATATGAAGCTATTTTCTTAATGGCGCTCTCACTTAGATTCTGTCAGAGCAACAGAACAGGCATTCTTTTTTTTAAAAAAATTCCATTAGTTTCAATTGTTTTTTTCCACTGTGATATCTTTACAAACATAAAGCTGAATTTTTCTGTTTAGCTTTAGTTAAATATGGATGCTAAAGAAAACCTGGCAATACTTTTACTAGACCAGCTCCTAAATAAGCTTTTCAAATCAAACAAGGAAAAATAGCTGTTTTAATAAATAAACTATATTTAGTAGATTGAGTATTAGTTTTATTTATTTATAACTAGAGATGTACTCCATTTTAAAAAGGAAAAAATAGAACAGTGATTTCTATAAATAATTACATTTACAGATATTTATAAGGTTTTATAAGTCAACCTATTGTATTAATCTTTACTTTGCTCCATAGTTAATATTCTGTAGAACAATAATTAATAATACAAAAAAAGACATTATTGTAAGATGTATGCAAATAGCTGTTTCACACCAGCTTTTTCAATAGCCTGAAATTGCTTATTCAAAGGCTATATGTGGCATTGTTTAAAGTCCAATGGCCTCAATTTGGGTCCTCTTTTCTATCTAAAGGTAAAGTTTTAATCAGATTTATTTTCTTGACTTTCATTAGCAATTACTATGTGTTTGTCCCTATGATTGATTTAAATATTTATTATTCAAGGCATATCCCTTCATAAAACTGCCATTTTTTAATCAAATCATTTAAGCAAGTTCTCATTGTTAAAAATTTTATGATCGCCCTTCTGTGCTTTCACTTTTTACTGAATTTCTGTTTCAATGAAATGAGGTATTATCTCCAAAACTCTTTATTTAGTTGATCAACACATTCTTATTGATCTTCTTCAGAAAATGCTGACTCTCCCTTTTCTAATTGCCCCTCCATTGCCATGATTCCCAGCCATTATCCTTACTAGTAAGGTGATGGTTAATTTTATGTGTCAGCTTGACTGGACCATGAGGTGCCTAGATACTTTCTGCAGCATTATCCACTGTGTGACTGTGAGAATGTTTTTGGATGAGATAAACATTTGAATGGGTAAACTGATCAAAGAAGATTTTTTTCATGAATATGAGTGGGTCTCACCTAACCAGGAGAAGGTCTGACTAGAACATAAAGAAAGGCTGATTCTCCCTCAAATAAAATGGAATTTCTCCTGCCTCATTACCTTGGCCTGGAACATCAGTCTTTTCCTCACATTGTACTTGAACTCAAACATTAGCTTTTCTCAGGTCTTATAACTGCTGGTCATGAGACTTGAACTTATACCATTGGCTCTCCTGATTGTCAGGACTTCGAAACAAACTGAAGCTAAACCATCAGATTTCCTGGTTTCCAGTGTGCTAATTCAGATCTTGGTACTTAGCCTCCAAAATCATATGAGCCAGTTCCTATCAATAAACAGTTCTCTGCATATATGGACATCCTATTGATACTATTTTTCTGAGAAACATTGACTAAACCAACTCACGATCTTTATAACCACTTAACTTTGGCTTCCTGACTATCCCTTCTAGCCCAATGTTTTCTCTGAATTGTTGCCTGAATATTTTATTCCTTTGTTTGTATTTTATGCTTTTTTAGTATCATATATTGATATCATAGCAGAGTAATATTCAACTATTAAATATATGGATATTGTAGCAGGATAGTATCTACTCTTTAATTAATTCACTCTTCATTGAGTTCACATGTGGGGGAATAAACTGCTTAACAAATAACATGCTAACTGTAATGTCTGGTACTAATTAATACTAAGAAGAAAAATAACATTTATGAGGGGATACGTACTAATAGAAGATGTCATTTTGAATCAAGTGGCTAAGGAAGACCTGCATGGGGAAATGATAACTGGACAAAGATAAGAGATAGTTTTAAACATCTAAGGAAAGTTTATTATTTATCTTTTCATATGCAAACTCAATGAGGAAAGAAATTTTTCCTGGTTCATTATTATTATTACCTAATTGCCTAGCAAGATGCATGGTGCATTTTTAATATAAAATAGATATTCATTGAATGAATAATTAAATTAAGAGGTGAGTTAATTAATTTAAATAAATGAGTTATTTTCTCAGATATTCATATGACTAAATCTAAGCATAGGTACAACTAGTAAAATGTATTGTAGATTTACTTTGATGACAATACTAAAGAACAGTGGAAAATTATGTTATTACAACACGGAAAAGAGTATTTGAGGATTCTATAAGGGAAATAAAAATGAAAGTCAACCATATTGTACTCCGTAACCTCTAGTCAATTTCATGTATATTAAACATCTAAGTTTGCAAGGGCATACTTAATAGAAAATATAGTACATTTTCTTTATAATGTCAGTATGGCAAATGCTTTCTTAAACAAGACATAAAAGGTACAAACTATAAAATCAGCCAGTGATTGACAAGTTTGACTCAGTTAAAATTAAGGATTTGTATTCATCAAGAGACCACTAAAATAATAGATATATAAGGTGGTGAATCTGGTAACCGTGAAGCATAAACCAACAAAGGCTCATTTTAGAACATGCAAACACTACTGCAAATTAATTAGAAAATGACAGTCACCCAGTTGAAAATGGGAAAAATACTTAAACGAGGACTTCACAATACAGAAAATCCAAATATTTAAAATGTATTTAAAATGCTTAACTTTATGATTAACTAAGGGAATGAAAATGTGGGTATAAAAACTTTGCTACTAATTCAGGGAATCAATGTAAAATCACAGCATTATCATGCTTGAGATGCCATGTAATGCAGATATAGCTGCAGTTACTAAACACTTAGATCACAACACTCAATTCTCTTTGAATACTTGCAAAGTCTTCCCAAGAAAGACAGTAACTAACAAGCACACCTTGTGAATATTACAATAAATTCCTAACTCATCAATGCCTAGACGTTGATGAACATCTATGACCTCACCAAACATGACCTCACCAAACAAGCGAAATATGGTACCAGGGATCAATCCTGAGGAAACAGAGGTATGTTACGTTTCAGAGAGAGAATTCAAAATAGCTGCTTTGAGGAAACTCAAACAAATTTAACATAATGCAGAGAAGAAATTCAGAATCCTATCAGATACATTTAACAAAGCAATTGAAATAATTTAATAATCAAAAAAAACAAACAAACAAATTCTGGAGCTAAAAAATTTAGTTGACATAAAGAACAATGCATCAATCAGAGTCCCTCAACAAAAGAACTGATCAAGCAAGAGAAAGAATTAGTGAGCTTGGAGACAGGCTATTTAAAAATACACAGTGAGAGGAGACAAAAATATTTAAAAAGAACAAAGCATGCATATAAGACTTAAAAAATAGTTCCTGAAAGGCAAATTTAAGAGTTCTTGGTCTTAATGTAGAGGTGAGAAAGGTAGCAGTCGAAAGTTTATTCAAGGTTATAATCACAGATAATTTTCCAAACATAGAGGAAGACAACAATATCCAAGTACAAGAGTTTTCTAGGACATCAAGAAAATTTAGCCAAAAGAGGACTATCTTAAGACTTTTAATAATTAAATTTCTAAAGGTCAAGGATTAAAAAAAGAGAATCCAGAAACAGCAAGAGAAAAGAAACAAATAACGCACAAAACAGCTCCAATACATCAGACAGCTGACTTTTCAGTGGAAACCTTAACAGGTCAGGAGAGAGTAGCATAAAATATTTAAAGTGCTGAAGGAAAAAACAAAAAGCAAAAACAACTTCTGACCTTGCATAATATATACAGTGAAAATATCTTCAATCATGAAGAAGAAAGAAAGACTTTCTTAGACAAACAAAAGCTGAGGGAATTCATCCACACCAGACCTGTTTTACAGGAAATGCTAAAGATAATTCTTCAAATTGAAAGAAAATGGCCTTAGCGAGCAAGAAAAAAGTCATCTGAAGGTATAAAACTCACTAGTAAGCCGGGTGCAGTGGCTCACCCCTGTAATTCCAGCACTTTGAGAGGCCCAGGTGGTGGATCACTTGAGGTCAGCAGGTCAATATCAGCCAGGCCAACCGGGTGAAACCCCATCCCTACTAAAAATTCAAAAATTAGCTGGGTGTGGTGGCAGATGCCTGTAATCCAGCTACTTGGGAGGCTGAGTCAAGGGAATCACTTAAACCCGGGAGGCAGAGGTTGCAATGACCCAAAGTCATGCTACTGCACTCCAGCCTGGGTGACAGAGACAT
>NW_016107448.1:4807152-4832266 GCF_001604975.1 Cebus imitator
TTAGTTTTCTCTTTGCTTGTTAGTTTTTACAATCACTGTTAAGTTGTAATCAGTTTAAAACCATAAGTATAAGATGTCATTTGAAAAATTTATGGTAATCTCAAATTTAAAAACCTATAACACTTGAACAAAAAATAAAAAGCAGGAAATGAAAACATACCGGCAGAGAAATCCTGTTAACAAAATGGAAGACAGGAAGAAAAAGAACGAAGAGAAGACTATAAAACTACCAGAAAACAAATAACAAAATACCAGTGGTTAGTCTTTACTTATCAATAATAACACTGAAATGCACTAAACTCTCCAAAAAACACAGGGTGTCTGAATGGGTTTTAAAAAATGAAAACAAGATACAACAATTTATTGCCTGTGAAAAAGCATGATTTACATATAAAGATACACTTCAAATGAAGATAAAGGGATGAAAAAAGATATTCTATGAAAATGGAAATAAAATAGAGCAGAAATACCTACATTTATATTTGATAAAATAGACCTCAAGATAGAAGTTATAAAAAGAGACAAAGAAGGTCATTATATAACGATAAAGTGGTCAATTCAGGAAGAGGTTATATGAATTGTAAATATATGTGCACCCAACAGTGGAGCACCCAGATATGAAAGTAAATATTAAAGAGAGAAATAGATCCTAATAAAATAATAGCTTGGTATTTCAACTCCCACTTTCATCATTAAATAGATTATCTAGAGAGAAAATCAAAAAGAAATATAGGAAATATGCACTGTAGACAAATGGACCTAATGAATATTTACAGCACATTTTATCCAATGGCTGTGGAATACACAGTCTTCAGCAGATGTATTATTGTGAAAGATAGACTGTATGTTGGATCACAAAACATGCCTTAAAACATTCAGAAAATTGAACTCATATCAAATATCTTTTCTGACCAAAACGGAATAAAACTAGGAATACACAATGTGAGAAAATTTGGAAATAACAGAAACACATAGAAATTAACCAATATTCTTCTAAATGGCCAATGAAGTCAATAAAGAAATTCAGAAGAATATTTTTAAAATCCTGAAAACAAATAAAAATGCAAATACAACATATCACACCTTATGTGACACAGCAAAGGCAGTACTAAGAGAAAAATTTAGAACAATAAATGCTATATATATATATATATATATATATAGCATTTATTGCTATATATTTATTATATATATATAGCATTTATTGCTATATATTTATTATATATATACATATATAATTGTAGGAAAATTTAAATAAACAAACGAATGATACATCCTAAAGAACTTGAAAAGCAAAAACAAATCAAACTCAAAATTAGAAGAAAATAAATAATAATGATTAGAGCAGAAATAAATGAAATTAATCCCCCAACAAAAAATAACATCAATGAAATAAAAATTAGATTTTCTGAAGAGATAAGCAAAATCAACCAACATTTAGCCAGACTAGTTCATAATAAACAGATGATTCAAATAAATAAAATCAGAGATAAAAAAGGAGACATTACAACTCAGAACTGGTTATATATATGTATATACACATATATATATACACATATATATATACACACACATATATATATATACATATATATATATATACATATATATATATATATATATATATATGTATATTTAAAGGGGAGTTTATTAAGTGTTAACTCACATGATCACAAGGTCCCACAATAGGCCACCTGCAGGCTGAGGAACAAGGAGAGTCAGTTCGAGTTCCAAAACTGAAGAACTTAGAGTCTGATTTTGAGGGCAGGACACATCCAGCAGGGGAAAAAAGTGTAGGTTAGGAGGCTAGGCCAGTCTCTCTTTTCACGTTTTTCTGTCTGCTTATATTCTAGACATGCTGGCAGCTGATTAGATTGTACCCACACGGATTAAGGGTGTGCCTGCCTTTCCCAGCCCACTGACTTGAATGTTAATCTCCTTTGGCAACACCCTCACAGGAATACCCAGGATGAGTACTTTTGTCCTTCAATTCTATCAAGTTGACACTCAGTATTAACCATCACAGAGACTATAATGAGCAACTACACACCTACAAATAAGAAAACCTAGAAGAATTGAATAAATTACTAGACAAAAACAAAACAAACAAACAAAAACACCAAGATTAAACCTAGAACAAATTCAAAACCTGAATAGACTAATAAAAAGTAATGACATCAAAGCCTTAAGAAAAAGTCTCCCAACAAAGGAGACCTGAGATGCATTGGTTTTGCTGGTAAATTTTGTCAAACATTTAAAAAAGAACTAATACCAATTCTACTTATACTATTCTGAAAAATGGAGAAGGAGAAAATACTTCCAAGCTCTTTCTATGAGGCCGGTAGTATCCTGATACCTAAATCAGACAAAGACATATTAAAAAAAAAAAACAAACAAAAACAAAAACAAAAAAACTATAGGTCAATATCCTCAATGAACAGTGATGTAAAAATTCTCAACAAAATACTAGTAAACTGAATTCAACAATGCATTAAAGAGATCATTCATCATGACCAAGTAGAATGCATCCCAGAAATTCAAGAATGGTTCACTATATACAAATCAATCTATGTGATATAGCATTATCAACAGAATGATCAGCAAAAATCATATCACCATTTTAATTGATGCTAAAAAAACATTTAATAAAATTTATCATCTCATCCTAATAAACACTCTCAAAAAACTGGGTATAGAAAGAATATATCTTAAAATAATAAAAGACGAATGTAACAGACACACCACTAGCATTATACTGAGTGGGAAAAAATAACTGAAAACCTTTCTTCTAAGATTTGGAAGATGACAAGGCTATCTACTTTCATCACTGTTATTCAACATAGTACTGGATGTACTAGCCATTGTAATTGCACAGGAGAAACAAATAAAGAGCATCCAAACTTAAAAGGGAGAAGTCAAATTATCCTTATTTTCAGATAATATAATTTTATATTTGGAAAAAACAAAAGACTCCACAAGAAAAACTAGTAGAAGTCATAAAGAAAATCAGTAAAGTTACAGAATATGAAGTCAAAATATAAAAATCCATAACATCTCTATATGCAAACAATGAACAGTTTGAAAATAATCAAGAATACAACCTCATTTACAATAGCAACACATAAAATACCTAGGATTAAACTTAATCAAAGAAGAGAAAGATCACTATAAAGTAAACTATGAAACAGAAACACCTGTGTCAGAAACTAAAGAGGACATGATATACCATTTTATGTTCATGGATTAGAAGAATCAATATTGTTAAAAATGTCCAAGCTACACAAAGTAATTTACAGATTTAATGAAATTTTTATCAAAATACCAATGACATTATTCACAGAAATGAGAAAAGTAATCCTAAAATGTATATGAAACCACTAAAGACCCACAGTAGCCAAAGCCATGTTGAGCAAAAGAACAAAACTTGGGAAATCACATTACCTGACTTCAAATTATACTACATAGCTATCGTAATCAAAACAGCCTGGTACTAGCATAAAAACAGACATATAGACCAATGGATGAAAGAGAGAACACAGAAATAAATCCACACATCTACAATGGGCTCAGCACAGACGCCAAGAACATATACGTGGGAAAGAAGAGTCTTTCCAAAAAGACTTGTGCTGGGAAAGTTGAATATCCATATGCAAAAGAATAAAACTAGACTTTTATCTCTCAACATATTCAAAAATCAAATCAAAATGGGTTAAAGACTTAAATTTAAGGTTTCAAACTATGAAACTCCCTAAGATAAAACATTAAGGAAACTTACCAGCACATTTCTTTGGGCAACAAATTCTTGAGTAATACTCCAAAAGCACAGGCAATCAAACAAAAAATGGATAAGTGGAGTCATATCAAGTTAAAAACCTTTGCCATAAAAAATGAAATAATCCACAAAGTGAAGATACAACCCATAGAAGGGAAGAAAATATTTGCAAACTTCCTGACAAGGGTTTAATAAATGAAATATATGAGGAACTCAAAAGAACAGAAACAAACTAACAATTCTACTATGTATCCATAATAATTAAAAAATAATTTAAAAAAAAAGACTTCTAGGAAAATTTCGAGCTGACCACAGACAAAATGTTCCCAGCCTCCTACAACTCTTGCTAGCACACTTATGTTTGTGGTTGTTTGTCACTTCTTGATCCCATCCCCTTCCTCTTTCCCCTCCCCTTAATATAAAAAGAAGCTCAAATTTGTTCTGACTTGAGATGTTCTTGGTGACACTTGTCTGCCATCTTCTTGAGTGCCTGGCTCCCGAATAAACTTGCTTTTCCTCTTCACTCTTTTCCCTTGAGTTTAGTTTTCAAGCAGCAAGCAGCCAGACATGGGCTCCGTTACACCAAGAGTATTCGCTCATGTAAACTATGAACTTTGGGTGATAAGAATGTGTCATTGTGGACTCATCAATTGTAACAAATGTATTGCTCTTGTGTGGGGTGTTAATAATGGGAGAGTCTATGCCTGTGTACAGGTAGGGAGTATATGGGAAGCCACTATACTTTCACTCAATTTTGTTGTGAATCTAAAACACTCAAAAAAATAAAGTCTATACAAGGAACACTTTTGATATTTGTCACTTGCTACGGTATGTGCTTTGTTCCTGGCTGTCTCATGCTCATCCTTTGTTTCTAGGCCACACCCTTCCACAGTAGACATTGATAGTGACATTGTGCTAGCAACATTTCCCATTAACTCCCAGATACTTCTACAGTTTCTCAGTTGTTATATTTTTCCCATGAGTTTATTCCACCTATACAATATCAACAGAAATCATTTCAGTCTTGGAAATAAAGATTGCAAGCTTGCCTACATCCCAGAAACATAGGAAATTGCATATCCATATCCATTGTTACCATATGATATCAATTTCCAGAAAAGTACTCTCATGCAACATACACCCTCCCTTACCTCCAAACACACAAATGAATGTATTAGATTTATATGTGGAAACAATAAAAAGCTTAGAGGAAAGAGGCTCAGAAGTCAACCATTCTCTCTTGGCCCAGATATCGAAAGCTGTACACAGGTGATGTACATATCCATAAAGCAAATGGCCCCTGGGTACAAGAATTTGCCTCCTCGATTGCACACCTTTTTTTTTTTTTTTTGAGTGTGTTTTGCTCCTTGAATACTTCTACTCATGTCAATCTGCCTCAATTCTACCTGCTTTTTTAAAGTTGTTATCATGTGTCATTTCCCTCCTTTTTTCAACTGGATGTCAACCCTAGTTCCTAGATTAGCATATATTTAGAATATTTATCTTATTCAGCCCTGTATTGCAAGCATTGGATCACCCATTCATTCAACAAATATTTATAAAACCTTAATATCTGATGAGAATTAAGCCAGACTATGGGGATGAAGAGTAAGCAAAAGAACTTTGGTTCATCATGGAGCTTACAGACTAATAGAGAAATAGACATCACTTACTACACACTGTATGCCAATTTTGAATAAGAAATATTAATTTCTATATGGGAGCAAATTAATATTTTAAATAATTATATTCTTATCAAGGGCACTGTTCTGTTTTACAATATCAGCATCAAGCAACAATTATACTGTCATGCATATAATTGGTCATCTGTAAGTATTTGTTGAAGTAAAAGTAGTTGAAGAGGTAAGGAACTTGCTGTGCATAAATATATTTTTTTTCTTTATTCCTATCGGCAGAAAAATGTAGACGGTTTTGGTTTGTCAGTGTAAGTGTTTTTGCTGTGCTGAGATTTTACTTTCAGCTGAGGTAGTATAGCAGAAATAGTTTTTCTATTCTGAAGTTATGTTTAGGTTTTAATGAGCATTTTTTCTGTGGGCTACACTTCAAATTTATTATAGATTTTGTCATTGATTTTTGAGAAATGGGCTATAGGAATTTCTATTTAAAAAGCTAAACCACATGTGTAATTGAAAGTGTCACAAAGCTTCTACAGTTTTCCTCATTAGATCTCCCTCTGAATTAAAATTGAGTTTTTAGGATGAGGTCAATACCTCCCAAAGAGTAATTAGACTGTTTGGGCAATAGGTCACTCCAGCTGATACCATACATCAAAATTGTTTTTCAATTATTTTTATGTGTTACTAGGAATATGAGAATCAAATTTTATAATGAGATTTACATGTATTAAAAATGAACAGAAAATTACCCTGCTAGAAGACATATTCTCCTAAGACTACTTTTGTTTGTTGTTTTGTTTGATACTTTTCAAGCTACAATACCAGGAAATAAAAAGAAGATCTGGATTAGAGAGATAATGTGAGAAAAGACTCAATAAAATGTGTGTGTTTGTAAGGAGGCTCCTAAGCCTGAAGAAATGAAGCCAGGAGGAAATGATCTTGGACATCGTAGACAGTGATGATATGTAATATTTGTATAAATAAATAAGGAGAAAATGGTAGAAAATACTGATTATAAATTTAGGAACATGGAAAGCCAATCTACCAATAAATAATGCAATGCCCATATTATTTTGGAATGTGTGGGAAACTCAGAGGTGAGAAGTAAGGATGATAGCCTTGAGCTATTTTTCTGAGAATAGCAAACAGAATGGGACACATGGAAATAAAAATAGTAAACAGTCATAATTTGATTTCATATATATTGTAAACTGAGAGTTCTTGAATAAAGGCAAATTGATATCTAAAGTAAAATTTTGAAATGTGATAGTATCAAGGTAAAGTTTAAATAGATTGTTTTTTCCTGACAAATGTCCTATTCATGATAAAAAATTGACTTAGAATTTTAGTCTAGTCATAACATCATTAAGTTAAATTTTAAGACATTGATTAATTTCTCCAAAATAAAAGATGTCTAAAAAATATTATCGGTAGATGCAAAATGTAGTTTTTCAATTTAATACCTCATTATATGTCTGGTACTTTAATCTAAAATTATAAAAAATATAAAAATACCAAGACATTGAGAATGACATTGTCCAGTTTTTGGATCATTCTCTAGTTATGAATTCAATAAATTTAGAGTAATAAATGCATCTTTTATGAATGTCAGCATCACGATGACCTAGACTGCAGAAAGTTGAAACAGTTCTTTATGACTGCATGTGAACATCCACACAAATACACTGAATAAAAATATGTCTTTCATTATTTTTAAACAACACATTGTTCATTTTTAAAAATTGGCTCATTTAGAAGTAATTGCATGTTTTCTAAATTTTGAAGAGTATATTTATATTAAATTTATAATGCAATAAAAGAGAAAATATGAGAATAAATATCAAATATATAATCTCAAAAGATAGAAAACAATGATAAGGAAGAAAACACAGCTGGCATTTTCCAAGATATTAGTGACATATGAATTATTTTAGTATGTCTTGGGCTAAAAGTATTATTTTATGCATTTTATTTATATTACATATAAATTATGGGTAAAGCTAATGAAAATAAACCTGCTATGAGATGGGGAGCTCTTTTAGCAATTCTCATTGTTTTTACCTTCTCTCTATATATCGAATATGTATTTAATTAATTTTAGAAAAATATAAACTTAAAAATCATTCAAACCCTTTAGCTCTGTTATAATATGTACTACCACTTATAAAATTTATAAAATGACTGTTAATATTTACTACAGATATATGTTCTTTTCAAAGAAAATTAAATTCTAAAAATGCGTGGCCAAACTTATTTCTCTCTGTTCATCTTCTTTTAGTGAATTGCCTATAAATAACAAAAGTGATAAACATACAAAATCATTATAGTGTCTATATTGGTATTATGCCTAAAATTAACTACTAATTAATTTTTATAAAATAGTTCCTTTTATAGGTCATTAAGAGGTAGTTATTTGTTGAACATAAGAAACATGTAACAACCAGTAACCTTATTACATCTCATGTAGCTCTGCCATGATTAACAAGCTTCATAAGGGGATTGCTTCTTATTTTACCTAATTATGCAGACATATTCATAAATGCATCAAATGATTTGTGTTTTACTACTTTTGTGTTGGTAAATTATCTACCAATATGTTGGTTGTAAGGGCGACATAAAATCAACAACACGAACCCTTCAATTTATTAACTAATTAAGCAAATATTAAAATATCTTTAAATGTCTTCTTTTGTAAAAGGCAATAGCAAAACATTTAAGATGATAAAAATGCAAAAAAATTAACAGTAAAAAAAAAAAAAAAATTTCTGCTGCCTTTTGCCTTCACCCACTTAGGACCTGTCTTTCTGGAGGCAGTGGCTGTCATGGCCAATTTATTGTAGATCTTGGCAGGGATGGTTCATACATTAACAAAATTATACATATATCTGTAGTTATAGTTATATCTAAATAAAAGATTATGAAGACATAATATATGTATTTATATAAATATATATATTTAGAGACAGAGTCTAACACTGTCACCTGAGATGAGTGGAGGGACACAATCACAGCTCACTGTAATCACAAACTTCTGGACTCAAGAAATCCTCCCTCCTCAGCCTCCCAAGTAGCTGGAACTACAGGAATGTGCCATTACATGCAGCTAATTTTTAAACATTTATTATTTTAATATTTAAATATTTTGTAGAGATTGAGTGTTGCTGTGTTGTCCCAGCTAGTGTTGAAATCCTTGCCTCAAATAAGCCTCCTGACTTGGACTCTCAAAGTGTTGGGATTACAGGCGTGAGCCAGCCTTATATATTTACAAATTGCAATACTCAATACATTTTTTTGTACTGTTTTTTCATTTAAGATTTTTCTAGATACATCTATATTAGCACAAATAGAGCTGTATTTTTCATTTTCACAACTGAATATGTTTCTTGTATGAACATTTATAGTGTGATTGATTTTCTTTTTCCTTAGATACTATAGGACCTCCCATATTTTAGAGACACTTTCAAAAATAAAAATATTTATTATCATATTATATATATTTCCAGCATGTTGTTCAGCTCTGAATATACTTATTCTTTGAAACTGCATTTTTGTAAACATTTTGCTTGGTCTTAATTTTCTATCTTTTTATTCTTTACATGTCTCTCATTTGAGATGGGTGGGATCAAAACATCATCATCATGTTTCCAGAGTAAGAATTTAAATATTAATACAAATTTACATTTTATTTATTTATTTATTAAGCAATAAAATGATAATAAATAATATTGTCAAAATAAATCTACATCATTATTTTATATGAAGAGGTGAAAGCTGATATAATAAGTTTTAAAAATATGCTAAGAGTAACAAAACAGATGTATGAAACTAAATGCACTATCATATATATTAAATTTTCAGACATGGAGGGATAAGAAGAAATGCAAAATAGAAAGAACAAAGAAAGAAAAATAAAATACAAACACAAGAAGGAAGGAAGAAACGAAGGAAGGAAGGGATGAAGGGAAGGAGGGAGGGAAAGAGGAAAGGGAGGGAGAAATATCCATTTTCAAACTTAAAAATGTAGCATGCTAAGCTATTCATCTTACAGTATTTTATTTTAACAGTTTCTTGAGAAGTAAAGACTATCACAAGTGAAAAACTCTTGAGCCAAGCCTTTTTCATTTCCTGTTTTTTTTTTAATAAATAAAGTTTTATTGAAACAGCAACAGTCATTTATTTACTTACTATTTATGGCTATTTTTTCTTGCTGCATTGGCAGCACTGAACAGTAATATTGGTAACAAAAGCCATATGACCTGCAAAGCTTAACATTGTTATTATATCATCACACACACACACGTGCACACACACACACACACACACACACACATATAACATGTTGGGAGAATAGTTCAATAATTTAATATGTAATGTCTATGTGCTTACTTTTCAATGATTAAACTGTGTAATAAAATATTTGAATATACTTATTAAAACAAATTATAGGATATTTCCAAAAAACAATTCAAAATTTTAATGTAGGTGTTAGTGTCCAAAAAAGCAAAACTAAACTTTCAATTTTCTCACCTGTTACCTCCAACTAGTTCTGTTTTTGTTCTTGATTTTTGGTTCATTTCCTCACCCAGATATCTTGATTACACAAACTCAGTCTCATCAGGACCTATGGTCTGTTGGCCCTACTCTTCTCTATCTTTCAAGGTTTCACCTCTATTCTTATTCACTGAAAGGTGATAGGTCTTTCTTACAATTTTGCCCTTACCTAAGTCCTCAGCTCCTTTATTCCTCTCTTGTCCCTTGATATTTTCTTAACAAACTAAATAAGCTTAAATTTATGCTTTTGTGCCTGTCTTCAGTACTCCTAAACAGTGTTGAACTAAAACAAAGAACTAAATTTAAGTAAACCTTCATTGTTTCCTGTCAGACTACATCTTTCTAGTAATTTCACTTATCCATTGATTCTTCCAAAAATTCACTTATTTTTCACTTTCTACAAGTACTCAAGACTTCATTTACCTTTCCTTACTCTCAGTTTATTTTCCTTCTCTGTCATTAAGAAAATAGAAAAAATATAAAGACACCTTTCACATGTTTATACTCAAACTCCCATGACCATAACTACCACCTAACTTTACCTTTGCTCATCTGCTATATCCTATATGAGTTATCCTCTTTTTTGTTACTACAGCAACTTTCAAACTTCTAATAAAGGCCAGCCCCACTATCTGGGCATGCTTTTCCTCCACTTCCAGAAATTCTTCTCTTTCTCTTGCATCCAATGTTCTCTTCTCGACATTCCTAATGGCATACACACATATCATTTTTCTTATTTTGAGATAAAAGAATTCTTTCTTTTACAGTCACATATAGGTGCCTTTCCATTTTATTCTTTCCCAGGCAGAAAAATGTTTTATATGCATCATTGTTAATATTTTTATCTTTTTCTATTTTTTTTTCCCATTTATTTATTTTATTGTATTTTAGGTTTTGGGGTACATGTGAAGAACATGCAAAATTGTTGCATAGGAACACACATGGCAGTGTGATTTGCTGCCTTCCTCCCCATCACCTACATCTGGCATTTCTCCCCCTGCTATCCCCCCCCCCTCCCCACCCCCCACCATCCCTCCCCTATTTCCCCCCAACTGACCCCAGTGTGTAGTGCTCCCCTCCCTGTGTCCATGTGCTCTCATCGTTCAACACCCGCCCATGAGTGAGAACATGCGGTGTTTGATCTTTTGCTCCTCTGTCAGTTTACTGAGAATGATGGTTTCCAGGTTCATCCATGTCCCCACAAAGGACCCAAACTCATTGTTTTTGTTGGCTGCATAATATTCCATGGTGTATATGTGCCACATTTTCCCTATCCAGTCTATCGTCGATGGGCATTTGGGTTGGTTCCAGGTCCTTGCTATTGTAAACAGTGCTGCAATAAACATTCGTGTACACGTGTCCTTATAGTAGAACGATTTGTATAGTCTCCTCTCAAAATTGTCCTGCCAGAATTACCAGTGTTTCCATTTTGTTAATTTGGCAGTTATTTCTACTCCTGATTTTAATTAACCAAGCAGCAAGACTTGATCACTCATTTTTGCTTCAACAGCTGTTCTAATTTGGTTTTTTAGGGTGCTGTACTTTTCTGCTTTTTCTTTGACCTAGTGGCTTTATGTTCCAGCTCTTTATTTTCCTCTTCACCTCCCTTAAACCTTTATTTTATACTCTGAGTTGTTGTTTTGTTTTGTTCTTTGGATATTTTTTGCCCTCTGAACATGCCCCTCCTTGGTGCTCTCAATCAGTTATAAGCATGTAAATGCAATCTATATGTTGAGGTTACATATTGTTATATTTTCATTTGACCCATCTTTCCCAAACTCCAAATGTATATGCCCAACTCCTTAATTCACATCTTTTCTCATTTCCATATGCCCAAAAACATCTCTTGAGTTCTTACACACCTCAGTCTTAAAATGTCCAAAACAAATCTCTTGATTTCTACTTTTTATCTAAACTTACTTTTCCCATACCCTTCCCAATTCTCAATACTACTGACTTCTTTCTGTCTTGCTACTTTAACCAAAGACCTTAAAAATATTCTTGAACTCTGTTTCTCCCAGGTCCTTGTCTGATCTACCAGCAAATCCTGTTATGAATCTTTTCAAGCTCTACTAAAACATAACCACTATCACTACTTCTGATTCATGTATTTGGGACATGGTCTTTCATTTAAAAAAAATAATAATTTTTTTTAGAGATGATGTCTGACTATGTTGCTCAGTCTGGAGTGCAGTGGATATTCACAGACACTATCATAGTTCACTGCAGTCTAGAGCTCTTGGCTTCAAGCCATCCTTCCACCTCTCAGATAGCTAGGACTACAGGTGCACACCATAGTATCTGTTGGGCTATGATATTTCTAAGAATGTGTAAGATTCTGATACTCTTGTTTTAGCAAATGTGTTAAGCATAAATCAAAGAGAGTGATCCATGCTCTCTACGTCAGTATTGAAGAATAAGCTAAAACAATGTGACTAGTGTAATCACACAGTAAAGTGGCTTTGTTGTCTGGGAAAATACCCGAGGTTCGTTGTCTGGTGACAAGATTAACTACATGGACACGGAGTGGGTTATGGAGCAAAAAAGTTTAATAGGCAGTAAAGAAGAGAACTGCTCCCCCATGCAGGGGGAGGAGGGCTCACAGTGAAATCCCCACTCATGGCGGGAAGCTGTAGATAATAAAAGGAGGCTTGAGGAGACAGTGTCTGATTTTCATAGGGCCCAGGGGATTGGTTTGACCAGGTGTGCCATTTACATCGCCCATGAAGAAACTGACCATCCCACCTTAAACTTTTATTATGTAAATTGGGTTATTTACCTGGCTGGCTCCATGACACCTGCATAGGTGGCTACCAACAGAAGGGAAGAGGAGTCACCGTATTAGGTGTACCTAGCTTTTAGTGTAGCTGCCGGCATTCCCCTTGGGTCAGCCTGGACCCAGTCTTCCCAGGTTGCTTATCTATACTAGCAGCTTGGCTTTTCAGGCTGCTTTCTGTTAGAAAATAAATGGTTTGAGGAGTGCTTTTTATTAAAAGAAAAGCCTTACCCAGGACTCCTGTAACCTCTCTCTCCTGCCTAAATAATTTCTTTGCAACTCATATGTTCACAGGACCGTGAACTCAGAATCCCTCACTGTTGGGGTGTGATGCTCTGTGGCTGCTGTTTTGAAATTTTTAGTTTTATCTTCATTTCTGCTTTGTAAGTAACTACAAAGAGACAATGAAGAATATGCTTCCACGATCTCTCTTCTTCTTGGGATGGATCCTCATCCCCTGGTTTCCTACATCCTGTTCAATTGCCCTCTTCTTGTCCCCACTATGCAAATCAAACACTGCTGCACTGTGCTTGGGCAGATGACTGGGTAGCACAGGCAACAGTGGACCCATGTTTCACTGTTGCTTGAAGAATAGGGGAGGGAGGGTGGAAGAGCAGAGAGCCCGCATTGTCAGACTCACCATGAGGGTCCCACAATGTCCTGGGACATGTCTGTTCTTGCTCCAGATTACCTAAGAGGGTGTTCTCAATTTGGAGTGAAAAGATGGGTCTGAAACCACAAGTCTAAAAACTAAGTGAAGGCTTAAATAGAAAAAAAAATGGAGAAAACCTATCATTTGCTAGCTTGAATTTGTGATCCTAGTTAAAGCAAGAGGTGATCAAGAACAAAATCTAGCAGGTGTCAAAGTGAAAATTTTACTAAAGTTGAACAGGCAAGGGAGACCCTATTCAAAGCCTTATAAAAAGAAAGTGTATTAATTTGCTAGGGCTGCCATGACAAAATATCAGAACAGACATTTGTTTTCTCAGTCTGGAGGCTTGAAATCCAAGATAAATGTGTTGGTTGGTTTTACTTTTTCCGACGCCTCTCTCCCTGGCATGCAGATGGCTGCTTTCTTACTGGGTCTTGAGGTTTTCCTGCTCCCCAGGTGTCTCTTTTTCATCCAAATGTCCTCTCCTATAAGGAAAAAAATGAGATTTTGTTAGGGCTCACAAAAATAACCTTATTTAACCTAATCATTTTTGAAGTCCTTATCTCCAAATACAGTCACTTTTTTTGGTTCTGGGGATCAGGACTTTATCATATAAACGTGAGGAAACCACAATACAGCCTATAACCAAGACAGAAGCCAGAACTTGATCTAAACTCAACTCTGCTGAAACAAAGTGTTAGAGAGATTTCATGAGCTTGCATGTGGAGATTATAGGCCATCTGTGTTTGCTGATTGAATTTATGAAAAGAAAAAATAAACTTCTCATATCTTTATGACATGAAGAAGATTTAAACTTGGAGCAAGTTGCCTACTCCAAATTCAGCTTCTACCCCTGCACAGAAATTTGGAGATAGGAGCATTATCTTCCGTGGCGTTTCTGTTTTAAAAGGATGGCTCCCCAGGTCTTTGAGAAGAAAATCCTGGGTTGTAACACATGGAAAAAGCTTTTAAAAATATTTACATCTCAAAGGAACAAAAAAAATTGTAATGAAAAGTTTTCTGAAATAAATACTCTAATGAGAAAAAGATGTAAAAGCCTTGGATCAGGAAGAAGTTGGAGTTTAGTCAAGCCCAAGGGAAAGTTATGCCACCCTTTTGACAGGCAAATCCTGGAAATGAGAGTCAAATGTATGGTTAGATGATTCCCCACATATTTTTTCCGAGGTGGAAAACTATGTCAAGTGTAGGGAATGCCAGTGAGAGCCTAGTAGAAAGTAAAAACCAGTGGAGAATTGAGAATAAGCATTGAGTGTGCTTCCCAACCTGTATGCTGGTCCATGGGCAAAGGGAAAACTTTATGCCTTAAGAACTTTGATAGAAACTCAAATTAAATCCTTTATATAATGAATTATTATGTGAAAATGAAGGCATAGATTTTCTACAACATTATAGAAGTTAGTGCTGTGAATCTATTTGTCCTTGCCAGAGACTGCAGAGAGCATCTTCATTTTCCATGGACATTTCAGTTCTCATTAGATCAGCTGGATCATAAGGACCAGGTTGAAGAGTGATTTTTCACTACATCCTGAACATGCTGCAGACCTTCTTTTGATCTGTCTCCATTTGAAACTTGAAGCCTTATTGGTGACTCTGTAGATTGGTCCGAGTAACATACTCAAATGTGCTAAATATTTTCTCCAAAATCCAAAAAGGCTGACCACAGGCACCATGCGACCTTTTTTTTCTGGCAGGTCATATGAGCTGTAGAAACTTGTTTGTCAGTATGGACAGACTATGTTGACATGGCTCCAGAGAACTGAACCATCAGAAAATCCACTGAGATGACAGGTCTATAAATTTGCATGGGTTTTAAAATCTCTTAACTTTGAGTTTTCATTTAAAATATGTGCTAATTCCTGATTATCATATACAGTCAACGCAATGTTACTGCAGTAAATTTTGTGATGCCTTGTGGAATTTCAAGACAAATTAATATTTCTTCAGATCATATTATGACAAATAGCAGGAAAATTAGCATTTTCCTGAAGTAATACTGTGAAGTTATATTACTGACCAAAATGTCCCTAAAAAATATCAACTGTTCTCTGCCATCTCTTAGCAATCACAGACAAGAGATTCAGCTCACCCCACATCCTCTCTACAGATGCTTAAATATACTCCTCTTCAGCCTCTTAGTAACCACTTAATTTCACCATTTTGTTTAACTCTTATCTACTCTAGTGTGATCTGTTATCTCCGGACAGTTTCTCTGCATTCCCTGCATTAATCCCATCTTTTATCTTTAACTTCTACTCTTCTCTTATTTTTGCCCATAATTGTTTACTTTTTTTGTAATTTAAAAAAAAATTTTCTATATTTCTTGGCATTTGTGCTTAAGTTAGTATTCAAAGAGAGTGAATTACGAAAAAAAAAAAAGAGCTTGTTTCTTTCCATCAATATCATATTTTCCTATGTCTAGGAGCATTTCATATTAAGTTTAAATTCATGTTCAGAGTATTCATATGTAGACTACTAGGCTACATATCTACAGAATAGATATTTATATCATTTATATTGCAAAGAGTAATGATCAAAATAGTATCTTTCTTATAAAGACTTGCTCCTCTAGAAACAGATAAAGGCATTTGTTATACAATATTTTTTGTTGTAATCATAAAATTGAATTTTCTTATTATGAGCTGCTAGCCAGGACATTGAAATATATTTAATGACATTGCAGATAAGAGTGCACTTATAAAACATTGCATCCTTTGAAAAGTAACACATGTATTTGTGCCACTTTTTATTGCTTTCTTCTACACTGCATTTGTTTTCAATTATATTCAACAGGTAATAGGAGAAAATAAAAACACAATACTTTATATCACCTGTACAGAAAATGCTACCACCTAAAGAATACTCTTTGGCAAAATTCTGATAAGCTTATTGACTTTTATTTTTTTTAACAAAAAACGTGAACAATTATGTGTATGTAGGGTTGCCAGAAGACAAAATTACAACAGATTTTGATTAAAGATCTAATTGTACTTTATTTGAAATTCTAGAATCAGGTATTTTATGAAAATCGTTTTATAAAAGAGAATGAGTGTTCCAATGAGTTAGAATAAGATTTTGGCTTTACAGATAGAAAAGGGCTGAACAAAGAAGAAAAATAAACAAATTTATCTTTGCAAAGTTCCTTTCCTTCTAAGGTTAAAGTAGAGGGACATTCTTTCATGCTGGTTCAGGTAAACTGGAGGAACCTTCTGATTGGTTGCTATGAGTCTCCTGCTTTTGGAAAACTGGCAAATTTCAGATATCAGGTTGATTTCATGGCACCTAGCATGAGTACTCCATTCTGGTTTGGTCTATTCTGTTGGGTCCTAGTTTAGAATCCTCATCCAAAACAATGGCCCAGGAAAAGTTAGGTAACAGGGCTGTATTTCTAAAATGAGAACATTTACTTATACCTGTTTTGTAAACTTTACTAGTTTTAATTGAGGAAGAACTACAAATATTGCACATAAAAACATTTATATTTCAAATACAAGATATGAGATCTAATGAATCAACACAGGAAAAAATGCAAAACGAGAAAATGTTACTTAAATATTATTAACTTTTATTGACATTTTGTGACCTAAAAAGGCATCCACTTTGTTCAGTTAAAATGTGTAAATATTTGCCATTGAAGAAATAAATTTATTTTTTTTAGGAAAACAAAAAGCAGAAAGATATGAATGCATTTTAGGAGACATAAAAATGGGCATTGCTTTAAAGTATGCAAGGCAATAATAAAAATAATGTCCTACAATATTTATAATATCTCATATATGTCTTATTAATTAATCTTATCAGATACCCAGTGAGATATCATCAATTCCATTTACTTAGTGAGAAAGAAACTTCAGGTCAGGCAGGTTCAGTGATTTATCCATGTTTACATAGCTCAAGTGGAAGCCAGATTCATGTGTTTGTTTTTTTTTTTAATATATTTACCACAATAAATCACATTTGAATTGTAAATGTCATGCTGAAAAACAAAAAGATGTTAATATGCTAATAACTATAATTTGACAACAGTTGTCCACATTTATCTTTAATCATAATATAGTAACAATGGGAGTGTTTTTGGGATTTGACAATCCAGCAAAATTTGTAGAGTATTCCATCTCCAAATAGCCCCCTAAAATAATTTCTCATGACATGCTAGTCCATCATTAGTATATCATTCTTCATTCAGGAGGACCTTCTAGAAGTCATATTTTCCTTGTAGGGCATTCTATAAAGTCTCTACCAGTTATGATATGATTTAAAATCATTGCTTTTCAGACTTATTTCTTTGTAATAAAATATATACTAAGACACTGATTTTTAGTTCTAGCTTTTAACAAAATACCAAAACAGAAGTAGCAGATGGCCAACATTGAAATAGCAGTACTTTATGGCCCAAGAGACATACAGTAGTTTCCCTATTTAGTGATGTACTTTATATCTCCTTTCACTGATGCGGGATTTTTGCTCCTTATTTCAGCTAAAACCAGGTTCTTGTCACTTGACCAAAACAGGTTAGACACGTGGACATACTGAAAGGTGAGGAGAGCAGAATTTATTAAAAGAAAGTTCTCAGATAAAAAAGGAGTCCTAACATGCTCCCACTTCATAGATTGAATATCAGGTCACCACAAAGGAGCTGAAAAAGTCAGGCTCCTCCTCCCTTCACGAGGTACAAATTTCCTGTAGCTCCACCCCAATCTACCAGTTGCTGACATGCACAGACAGGACCCTGGGCAGGTTCCCTCGTCTGCACAAAAGCATCTGATGTAAACGCTTGTGGGGTGGGTTGGAAACTCTCCAGGGACACCCCAGCTCCTTATATGCCTCGTGCATCTATCAGTATAATCGATTTATGTGGTTAACCTCCTATAACCTCTAACACATCTTCATTAAGGAGAACAAGGCTGCCACAGATTGTAGAACAAATAAACACAAAACGTTCAGCACCCCAGGAGTCCTTCGGATGCTTAGAGAAAATATTATTTGCTTAATTACCATCAAGTATTAAACCTAACCATCCCTCAAGAAGCATTTTCTCAAATTATAGCTCATAAACTCTGCCCTTTTTTGTGACAAAATGTCCCAAATAATTATGTAAGAACACTACAAAGTTGTGAGTGCTACTTGCTTAAGGTATACATTAGAAGCTAGGCACAATAGAGAGTCCCATACTAAAAAGAGACAGAGGCCAGATCAAGGGGTGAGAAGAGAGCTGATATGGGGAGGCAGAAAGATGTTGTAAGGCATTTGGCAAATTGTAACGAAAGTATCAGTCACCATTCTTTATCATTATTCATGGAAAAGCCTCCCAAGATCCTGGGTCACACAACATTTTAGCAATTTGCAGAGCAAATTCTTTCACTGTACTCAAATCTGAAGAACAAATGAAAGGAATGTATAAAAAGGTTATTTAATCCTGAGGCACATAAAACCAAATAGTAACCAGGTGACCTAGAAACACATATGATTCCAAATACTATTGAGACCTTAGAGAAGGCTAACTTTGGGCCAACTCCAGCAAAATCATAAACTCAAGCAAATGCATTTAAGTGTGACCCCATCTAATTGAGGATCCTTGGAAAATGTGAAAAAGAATGAGTATAATAAGTAATCCAATTTTCCCATTCTATGCAATTCAAACCAACAGCCTCTTCTCTCATCTCTAATAAAATCGGAGGTGATAGGCTGGGAGATGAGAGTAAAGAATCAAGGGATATGGTGAATAATAAACCCAAGCCTATTAACTCATCTTAAATTTGAAGGCCAGGCTAGCTAATTTGGATATCATTGCCACTTTTTTTTTCCCAATTTTACAAATCCTTATGCTTCCTGTTTATCTTCAACTTGCTTATTTACTTTTTAAAGATAATTTGAAACAAAATTTATTATCTTCACAATGTCTGTAGGACAGGAATTTTGGAATTACTAAGCTAGGTGATTTTGATTCAGGGTCTCTCATAAAGTTCAGGTGAAGTGTCATCCCAGGCTACAGTCAGCAGAACCTTGATTGCAGCAGGAGCTACTTCCAAGGTTACTTACAGACTGGGAAGTTCATACTGACTGCTAGTGGATGCCTTCAGTTCCATATCTCCTCCGCTGTCCTGATATGGTCCATCTGCTGCTAAAATAGTAGCATTCTCATGATATTACATTATTGACCTTCAGCTGGTCCCCCAAATTAAAAACAATTCTACCCAACAAGAAGCCAATTCAATAGCTGATTTAGATTCATCACATCTTCTGACAGTTTCATAGAAAAATCACCAGTTTACTTGGGCTCCAATGTTGATCAAGAGATGATAAAACAATCCTATATATTTACAGAAATGTAAAATTGTTTACGGAAATTATAAGAAAGTCCCTTTACAGGCTTTTATTAAACCTTTATCATAAATATGAGATACATATATTTTTCCCTCATTTACAATGGAAGTAAAGCCTTTAAAGTACCATCCATAATCACAGGAAATTTAGTAATCTGAAGTCTAATAAAAACATCAATATTCCAATATTTATGTTTCTTTTCATTCCCCAGTGGATATAAATTGATAAAAAAAAAAAGGTGAGATTCCATATAGCCAAAAACTGTTTGCAAAATGTTTATTTTAAAACACAGTTTCTGTCTGAGCATGGTGGCTCCTGCCTGTAATTCTAGCATTTTAGGATGCCAAGGGGGAAGTTTCTTGAGCATAGGAGTTCAAGATCAGCCTGGACAACATAGTGATACCCTGTATAAATTAATAAATAAAAATTTAAATAATTAGCTGAGCATAGTGGCTTATGCCTGTAGTCCCATCTACTTGGGAGCCTGAGGCAGGAGGATTGCTTGAGCCTAGGAATTAGAGGTTACAGTGAACTATGATCACACCACTTTACTCCAGCCTGTGACAGAATAAACACCTCCTCTGAAAACAAAAACAAAACAAAACACAACAGTTTTTTTCTGACTCATTGATAAAAAAAACATTCCAAATTACAGCTTGCATTTTATCTTTATGCATTTTTCTGAAACTATTAACATCTCAAACTTGTATAATGCAAATGTAACAATGCTTATCATCTTAAGCATCAATGGATTTCAACACTTGATAAAATTTAGCTGAAGCTTATCTCTGAACAAAGTCTGCCAGAGGAGTTAAAAATATAGTCAAGCAGTAAAATAGCAACAGAGATTAAGTGAGGATTGACTTGAAGAGTAGGATGGTAAATTGTACTGATTCTACTGAATTAATCATTTCTCATTGATTTTTAAAATCCTTAGTGGCCCATTACAACGATCTTTATCTCCAGCTGCTTAGATGAACAGTTTTTTTTTTTTTTTTAAATGAAGATGTTTCCATGGAAATGGGCCAATTTATCATAGCAAAATTAGATTATATTTCAGTTTGTAAGAATTTTGTATAACTGATTAAATCTATTCATTTGGGAGATGTGTGGATTACTATGTTATCTCCATCTCAGTCCCCATTCAGTGATATTTATGTGAGGGGAATCTCATTTACATATGCCCAAAATATAATGTGACCAGGAGATTTCAAATCCCAAAACAGATAAAAGACAAATGGATTTTCCTCAGCACTTGCGTGTATCTATTAGAATCTGCATTTCTGGTTCCCAGGCAATGCAGGCAATGTAAACATGTCAGGACACATATAATAGTTTAGTTCATGTTAAAGAAAGTTCCTGGAATTGTGAGAGGTAATAACAAAATTAGCAAAAGCTATTAACTATGTTTTTCTTTCGGATTAGTCAACTTAGAATTTTTAAAACTTGTATTTATCAGAACAAAAATGAATGCTACTCATGAAATTGGGTGGTGTCCCTTTTTAGAGTAATAGAATTCCAGTCCGGTTAATGCTTCAAACAGGCTCAGGTCTTATCAACTTACAAAATGTACTAAAAACAACAAATAAGGGCTATGTTGACAAGCCTAACACTGAAGACAAAGCAATTAATGGCAGCATATTTTTTGCCATAGACAGTTGAAAAAGAGTAAGTTTTTGGTTTTATTTTTATGGTTGGCATAATGAGGCCAATTATTATTTACACTACAATGTGCAAGTAATTAGATTAAAGCATGCGAATTACAAATTGAATCATATTTTCAAAATACAGCTTTTAATTATCTTATCAAGAATCTATTTTAATTTGATATGATTAATGTCAGAGACTAGAATAAAGTATTTCAATAGCTCACTGACCACTGCTATTTTTCAGAATTTTAAATAGAAAGCAAGTTATAAACTTTTCCTTAATGAATTCAATCATATACTCATTTGTTCTTCACATATGCTGGGCCGTGTAAGAATGTTTTAGTAATTATAACACATGGGTGCTCAGCATTTGGTAGCTTAAAACCTAGAGAAACCTATCATACAAAGTTGTAACTAATTTATCAGCTCTTTATACTAATGTAAAAATTTCAGCTAGAATTAAAATATTTTAATTCTACTATCAACATAAGAAAAAAAGACAGAATTTAACCATGATAAAAAATATACACTTCTATTCTTAGCCATGACATTTTAAATAACATAATTACACTGAGATAAATATATCAACTACTGCAGCAAGTTCTGAAATAAAGAAGTCACAAATCCTTTGAACATTGGTACCCATTATTAGCTATACAATTTCCTTGATAAGAGGCTTGGTGTGGTTACAAGGTAATGTGAAACATCTTTAGTTTTATCTAAATATTTTAATTTTTTTAAACATAGTCTTAAACTTTATTTAATAAGCGCTTTACATAGTGCTTATTATGTGTCAGGTACCTTTTGGGTTTATTTTTTTTCTTTTAAGTTCAGAGGTACATGTGCAGGATGTGCAGGTTTGTTACATAGGTAAATGTGTGTCATGAGGGTTTGTTGTACGGATTACTTCATCACCCAGGCCTTAAGTCTAGTATACATTTGTTATTTTTCCTGATCCTCTCACTCCTCCCACCCTCTTTGATAGGTCTCACTCTTTGATAAGCCACCCACTCTTTGATAGGCCTCAGTCTGTGTTGTTCCCCTCTATGTATGCATGCATTCTCATCGTTTAGCTCTCACTTATGTCAGAACATGTAGTATTTGGTTTTTCTGTTCCTGCATTAGGAGGCTAAGATAATAGCCTCCAGCTCCATCCATGTCCCTGCAAAGAACGTGAGTTCATTTTTTAATGGCTATGTAGAATTCCATGATGTATATATGCCACATATATTTTTTTTATCCAGTCTGTCATTGATGGGCATTTGGGTTGATTCCATGTATTCACTATTGGTTATAGTGCTACAATGAACATACATGTACATCTTTATAATAGAATGTCTTATATTCCTTTGAGTATATACACAGTAGTGGGATTGCTGGGTCAAATGGTATTGCTGTCTTTAGGTCTTTGAGAAATCACCCACTGTCTTCCACAATGGTTGAACTAATTAACACTCTCACCTACAGTGTGTAAGTGATCCTTTTCTCCAAAACTTTGCTAGCATCTATTATTTTTTCACTTTTTGATAATAGCCATTTTTGATTGGTGTAAGATGGTATTTTATGGTGGTTTTGATTTGCATTTCTCTAAGGATCAGTGATATGCTTTTTTTTTTATATATATATGCTTCTTGGCCACATGTATGTCTTCTTTTGAAGAGTGTCTGTTCATGTTCTTTGCCCACTTTTCAATGAAGTTGTTCCTTTTTTTCCTGTAAATTTAAGTTCATTATAGATGCTGAATATTACATCTTAGATATATAGTTTGCAAAGCTTTTCTTCCATTTTGTAGGTTGTCTGCTTACTCTGTTGATAGTTTCTTTTGCTGTGCAGAAACCCTTTAGTTTAATTAGATGCCATTTGTCAATTTTTGCTTTTGTTAAAATTGCTTTGGATGTCTTTGTCATGAAATCTTTGCCTGTGCTTTTATGTCCTGAATGGTATTGCCTAAATTGTCTTCCAGGGTTTTTACAGTTTTGAGTTTTACATTTAAATGTTTAATCCATCTTGAGCTACTTTTCATATATGATGTAAGAAAGGAATAAAATTTCAGTTTTCTGCATGAGGCTAGCCGGTTATCCCTGCACCATTTATTGAATAAGCAATTCTTCCCCCATTGCTTTTTTTTTTTTTTTTTTTTTGTGCTAGGTTTGATGAATATCAGGCATTTGCAGGTGTGCAGTCTTATTTCTGGGCTCTCTGTTCTGCTCCATTGGTCTATGTGTCTGTTTTTGTACCAGTACCATGCTCTTTTGTTTACTGTAGTCCTGTAGTATAGTTTGAAGGCAGGTAGCATGATGCCACCAAATTTGTTTTTTTTGCTTAGGATTGCACTGGCTGTTTAGACTCTCTTTTCGTTCCACATGAATTTTTAAATAGTTTTTTTTTTTCTAGTTCTGTGAAGAATGTCAATGGCAGCTTAATGGAATTAGCATTGAATCTACAAATTGCTTTGCATATTGCAGCCATTTCTATGATATTGATTCTTCCTACCAATTAACATAAAATGTTTTTCCATTTGTTTGTGTCATCTCTGATTTCTTTGAGTGGTGGTTCGTTTTCCTTGTTGAGATCTTTCACTTCCCTTGTTAGCTATATTCCTAGCTGTTTTATTTTTTTTTGTGGTAATTGTACATGACTGTTTGTGATTTGGCTCACAGCTTGACTATTGTTGGTGTATAGAAATATTAATGATTTTTGCACATTGATTTTGTATCCCGAGATGTTGTTGAAGTTGTTTATCAGTTTAAAGAGATTTTGGGCAGAGACTCTAGAATTTTCTAGATATAAGATTATGTCATCTGCAAAGAGGAATAGTTTGACATTCTGTCTTCCTATTTGAATACACTTTCTTTCTTTCTCTTGCCTGATTGCTCTGCCCAGAATTTTGAATATTATGTTTATTAGGAGTTATGGGAGAGGGAATCCTTGTCTCATGCCAGTTTTCAAGGAGAATGCTTCCAGCTTTCATCCATTCCTTACAATGTTGGCTATGGGTTTGTCATACATACTATTTTGAAGTATGTTCCTTCAATACATAGTTTATTGAGAGATTTTAACATAAATTTATGTTGGGTTTTATTGAAATATTTTTCTAAATACATTGAGGTAATTATGAGATTTTTGTCTTTATTTCTGTTTATGTAAATAATCACATTTATTAACTTGCATATGTTGAATCAACATTGCATCCCATGGATAAAACCTACTGGATTTTGGAGAATTAGCTTTTTAATGTGCTGCTGGATTTGTTTTGCCAGTATTTTATTGAGGATTTTGGCATAGATGTGCATCAAGAATATTGGCCTAAAGTTTTTTTGTTGTTGTTGCCTCAGCCATGTTTGGATATCAGGATAATGCTGGCCTGACAGAATCAGTTAGGGAGGAGTCTCTCATCCCTGAATTTTTGAAATAGTTTTATTAGGAATAGTATCAGCTCTTCTTTGTTTATCTGGTAGAATTCAGCTGTGAATCCATCTGGTACTGTTCTTTTTTTAATTAAGAGGCTATTTATTACTTCCTCAGTTTCAGAACTCATTATTGGTCTATTCAGGGATTCAGTTTCTTGTTGGTTCAATATTGAGAAAGTATTTGTCTACGAATTTGTTTATATTTTCTAGTTTACATGCATAGAGGTGTTTGTAGCTCTGTGGAGTCAGTGGCAATATCCCCTTGTTTCTGATTATGTGGGGTTTTTTTTAATTTTCTCTTTCTTTTATCTTTTTTTTTTTTTTT
>NW_016107448.1:4832357-4860776 GCF_001604975.1 Cebus imitator
CCTGCCTCAGCCTCCTGAGTAGCTGGGATTACAGGCATGCGCCACCATGCCCAGCTGATTTTTTGTAGTTTTAGTAGAGATGGGGTTTCATCGTGTTGACCAGGATGGTCTCGATCGCTTGACCTCGTGATCCACCTGCCTCGGCCTCCCAAAGTGCTGGGATTACAGGCGTGAACCACCGCGCCCAGCCTCTTTCTTTTATCTTTATTGATCTAGCTAGAAGTCTATCGATTTTACTATTTTTTAAAATAAAACCAACTCCTGGATTGTTTCATCTTTTGAATGTGTGTGTGTGTGTGTGTGTGTGTGTGTGTGTGTGTCTGTCTGTCTGTCTGTCTGTCTCTATCTCATTCAATTCAACACTAATTTTGGTTATTTCCTGTCTTCTACTAGCTTTGGGATTTGTTTGCTCTTGGTTCTCCCGTTCTTTTGGTTGTGATGTTAGTTTGTTGATTTAAGATATTTTTGACTCTTTGTTGTGGGCATTTAGTGCTATAAATTTTTATCTGAACATTTCCTTAGCTGGGTCCCAGAGATTCTGGTATGTTTTATTTTTGTTCTTGTCAGTTTCAAAGAACTTCCTAATATCTGTCTTGATATCATTATTTACCCCAAAGTCATTTAGAAGCAGTTCAATTTCCATGTAATTGTATGGTTTGGAGTGAATTTCTTAGTCTTGGTTTTTAATTTGATTGTGCTGTGGTTTGAGAGATTCCCTGTTATGATTTCAGTTCTTTTGCATTTTCCAAGGAGTGTTTTATTTCTAATTATGTAATTGATTTTAGAGTAAGTGCAATTGCATGTGAGTTGGGTCTTCTAAGGACAACATAGCAATAGGCCTTGGTTCTTTATCCAGCTTGGCACTCTATATTTTAACTGGAGCATTTGACCCTTTTACATTTAAGGTAAGTATTGATATGTGTGAATTTGATTCTGTCATTATGATATTACCTGGTTGATTGCAAACTTAGTTTATGTGGTTGCTTTATAGTGTCACTGGTCTGTGTACATCAGTGTGTTTTTGTAGTGATTGGTAACAACTTTTCTTTCTGTATTTAGTGCTTGTTTCAGGAGCTCTTTTAAGGCATGTCTGGTGACAAGAAATTGTCTAACCATTTGCTTATCTGAAAAATATCTTATTTCTCCTTTGCTTATAAAACTTGGTTTGGCTGGATTTGAAATTATTGGTTGGAATTTCTTTTCTTTAAAAATGTTGAATATTGGCCCCTAATCTCTTCTTGTTTGTAGGGTTTCAGCTGAGAGATTCCCTGTTAGTTAGTCTGATGGACTTCCCTTTATAGGTAACCTGGCCTTTCTCTCTAGTTGCTCTTAATATTTTTTCTTTCATTTCAACATTGAAGAATCTTATAATTATGTGTCTTAGGGATGTTTTTCTCATGGTGTATCTTATTGGGGTTTTTTGCATTTCCTGAATTTGATTGTTTGTCTTTATTTTTCTATTTGTGTCTCATTGTCTTTTTTCAGAAATCTAGTCATCAAGCTCAGAGATTCTTTTCTCCACTTGGTCTCTTCTGCTATTAATATTTGTGTTCACATTATGAAATTATGTAGTCTGTTTTTCAGTTCTATCAGATTGATTATACTCTTTTCTATATTGACTATTTTGCCTGACAACTCCTGCAATGTTTTATTATGACTTTTAGCTTTCTTGCTTTGGGTTATAATGTACTCTTTTAGTCCAGTGACCTTCATTTGTATCCAAATTCTGAATTCCAGTTCTGTAATTTCAGCTGACTCAGCCTCAGCCTGATTCCAAATCTTACTGGAGAGGTGATGCAGTCATTTGGAGGAAAGAGGGCACACTGGCTTTTTTGAGTTTTTAGCATTCTTGGGCTGATTCTTTCTGATCTCTGTGGCCTTATTTACCTTCAATATTTGAGGTTACTGACTTTTGTATTTTTTCTTCCTTTAACAGCCTGTGCACTTTTCTGTAGGGTTGCTTCAGTATGCTGGGGTGTTGCCTCAATCCCTAATCATCTCAGATGTTACTGTACCTGCAGGTATCACCAGTGAAGCCTGTGAAGCAGCAAGGATATCAGCTTGCCCCATCCTCTAGAAGCCCTGCCACAGGAAGATATAGACATGTTGCTGGCTCAAATGCACCTGTAGGATGTGGCTGGAGACTCTGGTTGGGAAGTCTTGCCCAGTCAGGAGGAATGGGGTCAGGGACTTGCTTTAAAAAGTACTTTTACCATGTTTTCAGAGAGAAGCTGTGCTGTGCTGGGGGTCCATTTCAGGTCATGGTCCCCTCAGACACTCTGAAGCCTGAAGACTGGAACAACTAAATTGCCCAAACAGCAAAGATGACCTCCTGCCTTTCCTCCTGGAAGCTCCATCCCAGGAAGGCCTGAAGCTTCTGTCATCCAGAGAATACTAGTTGGGGTAGCCAGAGACCCTGGTTGGGAGGCTCCACCTGGTGATGAGGAACAGAGTCAGGGACCCACTTAAAACAATAGTCTGATTATGTTTTCATGGAGCTGCTGTGCTATGCTGGGTTACTACTTCCATCCCTGGTCAGCTTAGACTTTCCAAAGCCTGTAGGCTGGAATGGCTAAATTGCCCAACCAACCAAGATGGTAGACCACCCCTCCCTCTGGGAGCTTGGTCCTAGGCAGTTTTTAACTGTCTGTCAGCCAGAGAACACCAGCAGATGAGGCTGGAGTCCCAGATTGGGAAGTTCTGCCCAGTGAGGAGGAACGGATGGATGGGGGATCCACTTGAAGCAGTCTGGCCACGTTTTGGCAGAACAGTTGTGCCATGCTAGGGGATTCCTTCTTCCCCTGGCTGGTGTGGACTCTCCAAAGCCTGCTGGCTGGAGTAGCTAAAACGCTCAAACAGCACATATGGTGGTTCACCTTTACCCATCCCAGGTAGACTATCAGTGCTATCAGTGGCTGGCTGAAATTTCAAACCAGTGTGCCTTATCCTATAAGGTTCCATGGAAGTGAAGTCCCACAGACCTTCACTGTTTGGACCCTGGATTCATTCAGCCTCTTCCCTAGGGGTATGTACAAGCATCTAACTTCCAACTTTACTGGAGTTGCAGTTACTTTTCCTGGGAAGCCCGGAAAGCCAAAGTATCTAAACCTCCTGGGTGTCCATGTATGCATGAGTGACTGCTCTGCGGAGACTCCACATAGCTCTGTGTATCATACTGAAGGCCCTTGTAGAGTGGGTTCATGAGGGGATCTCCTGACCTGAGGGTTGCAAAGATCTGTGGGAGAAGTGTGGTTTCCTGGGTTACACATTCACTCACTGCTTCCCTTGGAAGGGGAGGTTCCCTTGGCTTTGTGTTGCTCCTGGGTGGGCCGCCGTCCTGCCTTGCTTTTCCCCATTCTTCATAGGTTGAGTTGGTTTCTTGTTAGACACAATGCAAGTACTTAGATGTTTCTGTTGAAAATGCTTTATTTATGCATTCCTACCATTCCTCTCTGTGAGAGCCACACATACTATCTGCTTCTATGGACCACCTTGGCCACTGCCCCTAGTTTTTCTTTCCAATGTATTTTGTAATACTGCTATGTATAAATCTTGATTATATATAACATAATCTTAAATTATTGCACAGTACATTCTTTAATACCAAATTTATATAGCCAATGATGTATGAAAAATTCAGCAAAATGTTGTTGTACCTGATATAACATTCTTAAAGATATGATGTAATTAGATTTACAGTCGGAGGTATTCAGCATAAAGGAAATTTTGTGACTTGATCAAGGTCTTTTAGAAATATTTTGTAGAACTAGGAATAATTGCTAGGTTTACTAAACTTGAAATTGCTATTCTCCTATAGTGCTCTGCCTTTCCTATTTTATTTTAGCATCCACGGAAATCATTTAATTTGAGTTATGTAGCAAAAACCAAACTTAAACAAATATGAAATTTACAGCTAAGTCACTGTTTTGATATTAATGTGTATGAAAACTGATTCTTTCATGGGCTAGTCAGCTATTCATATGCCCTTTACAATTTTCTAAATTCTATTTTTTGGTTAGAAAAAGAAAACAAGCTAATACCACTTTCCAAGAAACATGTGATTCCAATTTTATGCCTTCAATATCTCATGTTAAATGCTAGTTTCATTACTACTGTTCCACAAATATTTGTAAACCAGAAAGTATCTGAGACAAGTCTCAATCAGTTTAGAAGTTTGTGTTGCCAAGGTTAAAGATATTCCCAGAAGAAATAAACATGGAATCACAGAAACAGTCTGTGGTCTGTGCATTTCTCCGAAGATGATTTTGAGGACTTCAGTATTTAAAGGAGAAAATTAATCTGGAGGTGAAAGAGAGAGGGTATGGTAATCCACACGTTGTAAGAGAAAAGGAACAGATAGGAGAATACTGTATTGTATTTTTATCTTGTTCTCAGTAAATTGGAACTTTACTTAAGATAATGTGAATACAACATAGCTGTCTGTAGAGATATTTTACCTTTCATCTGTAACTGCTTAAGAATAAAAGGAGAGGTGGGTTCTTGCATGACTCAGCTTTCAGCTTATTATTATTATTAATACTTGGCACGGTGAATTGAGTTCTCAAGTTTTTATTTTTCTGTCATATATCTTTTGGGGACTTTTATAAAATTCAAATTTTAGAACATACACCCTGAAGATTCTGATAAGAGATGTCATATGAAACAGAATTTGTACTTTTTAAAAGCCTCTAGGTGATTCTCATAGCAGTCAAATCAGGGAAAAAAACTGATTAAGTACTCTATACTAAACCGACTTGAAAAAGTTAGAGCTAAAGCATTTGAAGACTGTATAATAGCAAAACTTAAAATTATATTTATTTCAAGTATCCAGTACTGCCTACAGAAAGTAATAGACTTATTTCTATAACTCATGACTGTACCTTTAGAAATCTTATAGAAGATTTTTATGTTTCAAAGTCCAGGCTGTATCATTTGGTCACGTTAGCTGATACAAAAAATATTGAGACTTATAGATTCTTTAAAAAAATTACAAAGAAGTGGGTGGGCAGAGAAGAGTAAGTTATTCACTGATAATGTCTCTAATAATGCCCACTCATGATAGCTAAACATACATAGAGTTTAAACTTACAGACACAAACACACAAATACACACACACACACACACACAAAGACACACCACCCACCTCCCACAGTATCCCCTGTTGAATATTCTTTGTACCTTCACTGGTACTTTGATTATAAGCCGATTTTCCTGCACTTTCCAGAATATCTTCAGTTTAGGATTTCATTTTCCTGAATTATCCATAAATGTACTGAACATACACTTATTGGCTTTTTTTCTCTCTCTCTTTTTTTTTTTTTTACATAACTCTAACATCTTATTTTGCCCCACAGTCCCCTACAGATATTCCTATAATTTTACTTTACCAGAATTATTTTGTCTTTTTTCCCTAGAATTATTTCTACAACTTCATCAATAGATTCTCTGAGTTCACAACTCTCATTAAACACCACAAGTTACTTCACCCAACTTCTTAGTCTTACTAAAGAAAAATAAATTACACTGGAAAACATTAATAGTTGCTGCCACACTATTACATATATGTCTACCACACAAGTTAAAAAATGTTAAACATATTCTGAAACCAAATATGTTCAAATTCTGGGGTATACTTTGGTTTTACACAATGACTAATAAAAATAATGTTTCTATTTCTATGAAATTAATACACTTTTCAGTTATCTACCTCACTGCCCTTTACTTAACCAACATTCTACTTTTCAATTTGGGAAAGAATAGATAGATTCTTCAACAATGGAGGTGTCTATCAAAGAAGTTATAAGGGGTGCTACCTAAATCTACTTAATTTACAAAAATAGCTTGATTCCAGTTGACATAACCTCAAAACAAATATTCAATTGAAATAATTTTAAAAACAAACTAACAAAATCGTTGTACTTCTTTTTTTTTTTGTGGGGGGGGGACGGAGTTTCGCTCTCGTTACCCAGGCTAGAGTGCAATGGCACGATCTCGGCTCACCGCAACCTCCGTCTCCTGGGTTCAGGCAATTCTCCTGCCTCAGCCTCCTGAGTACCTGGGATTACAGGCACGCGTCACCATGCCCAGCTAATTTTTTGTATTTTTAGTAGAGACGGGGTTTCATCTTGTTGACCAGGATGGTCTCGATCTCTTGACCTCGTGATCCACCCGCCTCGGCCTCCCAAAGTGCTGGGATTACAGGCTTTAGCCACCGCGCCCGGCCTGTACTTCTTAAAGGAATATCTCACCCAAGGCCACAGTTCTTTGCCTGAATATATTATAAGATAACAAACTTGAAAAATCCAGATATTTTATTTTGTTCTACAATACTCATGCAGTTGCTTGTTACTTTTATTGATGTGGATGGCATTCTAAATTATAAATGACCATTAGCTTAAGCTACACTTAATGTCATGAGAATTCTACTTATCTAATTAAAAGATAATTCCTGATGTAAGAGTATTCTGAACTAGTTTTTAAAGCTTCAATAAATTAGAAATAATCTCAAGATAATTATTGTAAAGATATCGCATTTTTTTTCCTTAGCTCACTAAGAAAAACATGATGCATGCCAGAGACTTGGCAAATTAAATTAAAAATAACTTTGGGACTGTTTCTTTAAGTTTCGCTTGTCAACAGTTTTGCCATTCTTTTTTATTTTATTTTATTTTATTTTATTTTATTTTATTTTATTTTATTTATTAGCCAGAGTCTTGCTCTGTCACTCAGGCTGGAGTGCAGTGGCTCCATCTTGGGTCACTGCGACCTCCATCTCCCAGGTTCAAGCAATTCTCATGCCTCCACCTCCTGAGTAGCTGGGATTACAGGCATGTGCCACCATGCTTGGCTGATTTTTGTATTTTTTTAGTAGAGATGGGGTTTCACAATGTTGGCCAGGCTGGTCTCCAATCTCAGCCTCAGGTGATCCACCTGTCTCAGCCTCCCAGAATGCTGGGTTTATAGGCATAAGACACTGTATGTGCTGGGCCTAACAATGTTGCCATTCTTAACTCATAAATCTGGTTTATAAAACTCATTTAGGTACTTTTCTAGACCAGAGAAATGGCAGTCACAATATTTATCAAAATAATTTCTCATTTTAAATTTAGCTGTGGTACAGACTATGAACTGCTTACGCTTAGTTTGACAGAGCAGATGTGAAGATCAATGTCTATCTTCATAATTATGTCATAAAGTTCTTATATCTCAAAGACTCTATGCTTACATTCACAAAATTCTAGAGCTTGACATGTACAATTCCACAGATTTTCTTTTCCAACTGGTGTGATGTAAAAAGAGGAGCAACAAAAGAAGAATCTTAAGATAATCACGTACTTATGATTCTCAGTTTGATCTAATCCTGTCTAAATAGGCTGAAAGAAATTAGTCACTCAGAAACGTATAAAAGGCTCTATTGAGGTATATAAAACAATCTGTGAAGATTTTTTCAAACTCCTGTTGTGTCACCCAGGATATATGAATAGAGTTAAATTAGAATGCCACTGTGAGCTATTTCTTCAACTTTATCTTCCTAGGAAGTTTTGTAGTTGTTTAGGGCTGGGGAGAGAACTTAAAGAAATAGCAGCAACTTGAGAAGAAATCACTTATTCAAGGACACCTCACTTAAAATTGCTGAGCAATTAAAGCATAAATACAGGGCATATATATAGACAGCTAGGAGGGCAAATAAATTAATCAAATTAATTATATATATATATATTTATACATACATATAGATATACATATACAACGTAGATTTATAATGTCTTTCATATTATATGCACATATTAACCATCGAATATTTATTAAGTAGAAAGAGTGACCACAAAAAATGTACTAGTTTATTTAATGTCTTATTCAGTAAATACTCATCAGTTTCCTTGCATGCAACAGGCCTTCAGCTAGATTTAAAAAATTGCAATGTTGAATCAAATAAAATTCTTTCTCTTATGGAGAATTGCATCTTCAAGACTTAGAGAAACAAAACAGTGCAAGTGTGTGCCTGTGCAGACACACATTAGTTGGTAAAATACAAATATTAATTCTATAATATGCTACACACACTAGGGTGTGAACTAAATAATTGTATTAAGTATATGTAATGTTTATTCTGTGTGTGTATGTGTTTGAGCATATGCCTGTCTGTTTGAATGTATATATTTTAATATATACATATTTAATATATATGTACAGTACATGGTATTTCTACTATGTCATTGTTTGTATCAAATAGTGACAATTCCAGTGGAAAAAAAATAAAACCAGAGGGCTAGGCATGGTGGCTAACACCTGTAATCCCAGTACTTTGGGTAGCTGAGATAGTGGATCATTTAAGGTTAGGAGTTCCAGGCCAGCCTGACCAACGAAACCCTGTCCCTACTAAAATACAAAAATTAGCTGGGTGTGGTGGCAGGTGGCTATTAGTCCCAGCTACTTGGGAGGCTGAGACAGAATTGCTTCAACTCAGAGGTTGCAGTGAGCTGAGATTGTGCCACTGCACTCCAGCCTGGGAGGGGATAGGAGGAGTAAGTTGCTGTGGGTTGAGGGTTTGCTATTTTATTTAGAATAGACAGAGAAATCTTGTTGACATGACATAATCTGATCCCAAAATTGGGTAGATGTTTCAGGTCCAGTAGGGCAGTGTGGAGCATCTTAAGTGCTTTGGCTTTTGTCTTGAATGACTATAGAGTTTTGAGAAGAAAAAGACAGTTTGTCTTATGTGTAATATTAAAAGCCCTCTGCTGCTGTGAAGACAAAAGATTATAGGGGTAAATGAGAAACCGGGAAAGCAGGTGGGGGCCACTGTAATAAATAGGTTAGCCCAGGGATGCCAGTGGCTTAGGGAAAGTGGAAGCCTTATGAACTTTTCATGTCTTTATAAAAGTCTCAATTCTTCATGGCGCAGTCCTGTGCTATAAGCTCTGATTTCACATCATGTATGTTTCCTCGATTCCCTATTTTAAATCTATATACTACTTGTTTCTCTTAAATATATGGACATTATCTCTATGAACTACTTTATATACAATATATATTTAGACTGTGACATTTTTATTTATTTATTTTTATTTATTATTTATTTATCTATTTATTTATTTGAGACAGAGTCTTGCTCTGTCGCCACACTGAAGTGCAGTGGTGCGATCTTGGCTCACCACATCCTCTGCCTCTCGGATTCAAAGGCTTCTCTTCCCTCAGCCTCCCGAGTAGCTGGGACTACAGGTGTGCACCACCACACCCAGCTAACTTTTGTATTTTTAGTAGAGACTGGGTTTTACCATGTTGGCCGGGATGGTCTCCATTTCTCCTGACCCACCCGCCTTGTCTTCCCAAAATGCTAGAATTACAGGCATGAGCCACTACACCCAGCCAAAACTTTTAATTGTATTGTTTCTAAGTGTTCAATAATTATATAATAATTGTAGAATATTTAGAGATGGGAGAAAATGAAGATCAGCTTTAATTCTACCACCTGAGCCTTTGCATTCTTTTGTTTTAAATACAGACATGTACATATGTGTATGATTATGGTCAGTATAAAAACCTATTGTTGTCTGATATTTGCACACACAGGAAAAAGTGTAGATATGCTTAAATATGCCTAAATATTCATTATGTTTTAAAACATAATTTTATTATTTAATAAATAATGAAATTGTTTATTTTATTATTTAATAAATAATAAAATACATAAGTGATCAGATTATTATTAATTATTTTAGTCACCAATTATTTACTGAGTACTTAATATAGGCAGGA
The DNA here is from genome assembly GCF_001604975.1 of Cebus imitator. Lineage (NCBI taxonomy): Eukaryota > Metazoa > Chordata > Mammalia > Primates > Cebidae > Cebus > Cebus imitator. The sequence goes on from NW_016107448.1 coordinate 4,842,118, forward strand.
CCTACTCTTTGCACTTAGAATACATCAGGTAACACAACTAGGAAAAAAAAAATGCCTGCACACATAAAACTTATGTTCTCATGGCAGAAAGTAACCAATAAATAATATTCAACAAGTAATTATAACGTTATGTTAGAAAGTGATAATTTTCATGGGAAAATATAGAACTACATAAAAAGTATTTTAAAAGAGGTTGAAATAAGCCCCGAAGTTGGCCTCAGTGAGAAGAGATTGCAGCTAAATTTTTTTATTATTATGAAGAGCTATACGTATCTTTGTTCATAAGTTTTTGTCTAAACCTCTGAATTTTTTCTTGGATGCATTCCTAGAAAGGGAATTAATAGATTTAAGAGAATATTTTCTTAAACATCGTTATCCTATAGCCAAATAGCTATAAAACACTATGTTTTAAAGCAATTTATGCACATACCAGTAGAGTTCAAGTTATTATTTCAATGTTCTATGTTTTTAATATTTAACTAAATCAAAAAGTAAATTTTCCAATTCCTATTTGATTTTTCATTATTGTTATTTTCATTTATATTTCTTGAATTGTTTTGATGCACTGCTCACCCTGTAAAGATGTTAAAATGTTTACTGTTTCAATTTATTATTTGTTCAAATGGCTATTGATAGTCTTTGTTTGTCTTAATCATCTATTTTATTTTTTTACTTTTTGAGTTCACCTGTATGCATGTTTTAATAATGATGTTCTAAGTTTGATACACATGATAAAATATTTTTTCTCCAGTTTTTACATTACTTTTTAAGATAATTTTTGCAAAGCTGATCACACATATGTTATCAAGTCTCTAAATTCTTACTTTGGATTTATTAAGTTGCTTGCATAGGAATCTGTTTACAGACTAAAGTCAAACAATCATGTGTATTTTCACCTAGAATTTATTGTTTCTCTTCCTTCTGCTTTATCTCATTTTTGTTATTACTATTCAACTCTTTTATATACTTTCTATTTAATTTAATACAATATGTTATGCACTAATCTAGCCTTATTTTTCTCCAGGTAGTTCAAATGTCCCATAAACACGTTATCTTCAGTGATTTATCATAATTTTTTCATGATGAACCGTCTTGTGAAACAATTGTTTCTCTACTATATATCCTGTTTCATTAATAGATGGAATCATCCATGAACTCTCTAGAATACTAGGACAGGAAAATAATACATTATTAAAATGTTGCATGTATATATTTTGATATAACAGTAAATAATCCAAAGCTCCAAAGTTAAAGAATTTTATACTTATTTTCTGAAATTTTATACAATGTGGTATGATCAGGTTTGTATTTTTATCTAATATTTTAGGTGCCTAAAATTGATTGCCAATTTCATTTGATTAAGTGATTGCCAATTTAATTTGAATTATTTACTGTTTAATCCTTTAAAAAGTAAATAATTGGCAATGTAATTTGAATTTTTTCACTTTTAACAATTTTTCCTATATATTTATGTTCTTATTTATCATTCATGTATCTTCTTTGTCAACGTGTTTAAATTTTTGTTTTATTGTTGAGTCTTCATTGAGCTTTAAGAATAACTCAGATATTCTGGACACAAGTTCTTTATTCATTTATATTTGTAAACATCATCTCACAATTTCTCTTCGTTCTTCAAAGTATTGAGCCTTTTTTGAAAATGAATTTTTTAAAAAATATTTATACATTGAATTTATCTTCGTTTGAAATTTTAGCTTACCATTTAGAGCTTTATTTTCACCTTCCCTGATTCTCTATCACATTTGTTTTTCCCTTTTTCGCCTGTATTCTTCTGCAACTTTTGAAGTGAACCACGTATATATAGGTTTATGATTTAAGTTTTAAGAATGAAAACATTTTCTAGTTTTGATGTGGACTCCAATTACTTCTATATTATTTGTAAAAATCAAATGCATTATTTTCTCATTAATTTCCTTGGAATATTTGGCAAAAATCAATTGACCCTATATGTGTGCATTAATTTTTGTACTTTCTATTTGGTCCCACTCTTCTGTATGTCTGTGCTCCAATACCACACTGTTTTTATGACGATACTTTTATAGTGAGCCTTGAAGCAGAGGCAGTAAGTCCTCTACATGCTTTTGGTTTGTAAAAAAACAATAAATAAATAAATAAAAAGCTATTTTGCTTCTTTTACATATCCAAAATCATTTTAGAATATCCCTGCCAAGTATAATTGGAGTAATTTACAGTCTCACCAGCCGTCTGCAGTGGTTTGTTTTTCTTCACATTCTCATCAACACCGTTTATCTTTCATCATTTTGTATAGTACCTGTTCTGACTTGTGTGGCTATCTCATTGTGGTTTTAATTTGTTTTTCACCAATACTTAGTGATTGTGATTATTTTTCATGTATCTGTTGGCAGGTTGCATGTCTTCTTTTGAGAAACATGTATTTAAGTGTATTGCCTACTTTGAGTTGGGTCATTTGTTCTCTTGCTATTGATTTGTTCTACAGAAAACTGTAGGGGGGTTCCTCAATAATAGAATTTCTATATGATCTGGCAACTCTACCTCTTAGTCTATATCTAAAAGATTTTATAAACATCAATATACTTCTATGTTCATTGCAGGATAATTTACAATAGCCAAGTTATGGAATAAAACCAAGTGTCCATAAACAGATGAATGAACAAAATGTGATATACACACACATTCTTTATATGTATTATAGAAAGACAAATAGTACATGTTTTCACTTATATGAGAAATCTTAAGCAATTGAACTAATAAAGCAATGACTAGAATGACTATGACCAGAGGCTGGGGTACAGGGAATATTGGGATATATCAAAGGGTACAATGTTTTAGTTAAACAGGAGGAGTAAATGATAAGTATTTGAGGTGATGATATATCAATTAGCTTGATTCAATCTTTTCATATTATACATGTGTAAGTTTAAAAATTTAAAAAATATCTAGCATAGTGAGATATCATTGGAAATTAATAAAGCTAGTTACTAATCTTTGTAATAAGGCTTTAGTTATATCTGTATAAATTTGTGGATAATTGAAATCTTAAAACTATTGAATCTTTAGTTTTCTAACATATCTCTCCATTTATATTGGCCTTCTTGAACTGTCAACGTTTTGTAGAATATCTCAACTATCTGTATTTTGGTAAATTTAGTCATATATACACTACATGTTTTAGGTGCTATAATAAATGATATAATTTCCAAATACTTATTGCTAGTATAAGCAAATATCATTAATTTTCTTTAAGAATCTTGTATCCAGTAGCTGCTTTATTAAATTTATTTATTTGTTCCGGTAGCCATTTTGTATATTCTTCAAGATCATCTGTACACTCAGTTGTGTTATCAGTTATCTGTAAAGAGAGTATTATTTCATCTTTTCTTGTCTGCATGTTTTTTATATCTTTTTTACAGCTTTATTGCACTGGCTGGAAGCTCTGGTAAAATGTTAAATAGAGGTGGTGAGAATAAACATTCTTGCTTTTTCCAGGTATTACAGGAAATGTATTCATTTTTTTTACCATTAAATGTAATGATAATTGTAGGTTTTTTGGTAAATGTCTGTACTGGTTTGCTAAGGCTGCTGCAAAAACGTATCACAGAAATTTATTTTCTCACAGTCTTAGAGACTAAGAAGCTGAACTCCAGGCGTCACCATAGTTGGTTACAATTGTGAGGGAAGAATCAGTTCCCGACTTCTCTCCTTGGTTTCCAGATGGCTTTATTCTTTTTGTGTCTTTACAAGGTTTTCCCTCTGCAGATGTCTGTGCTTCAATTTTATCTCCTCATAAGGACATGAATCATATTGGAATATGGCCCACCTGAATAAACTCCTTATAACTTACTTATCTCTGTAAAGACCCTATCTCCAAATATGAACAGATTCGGGGGCACTGAGGGTTTGGATTTCAACATATAAATTCAGGGCAGGGAAGGAATTTAGTCCATAATGACACCTTTATTAAGTTAATAAGTTTATAAGACTAATACATGTTGAGTTTTGTCAAATGCTGTTTCACTGTCTCTATTGAAATGAACCTTTGGATTTTCTTTAGTAGCCTATCTGTATGCTGAATTAAATGATTTTCTAATATTTAAATAAAGCCCACTTTTTGTGATTTACTACCTGTATTTGATATTGATAGATATGACTAGCTAGGATTTTGTTGAAGATTTTTGTGTCTATATTCTTTAGGGATATTACTTTTTAGGTTTATTTCTTTTTTATATGTGTTTTCTGGTTTGGTAACAGTAATGCTGACATAAAATGAGCTGTAAAGTGTTTCTTCTTAATTTGTATAGAATTGATATTATTTCTTTCTTATATACGTGATAGGTTTTTAACAGTGATAGATGATTTTGGCAGTAGTAGATTTGTATCTTGCCTTGGAAACTTTTAGGGAAATATTTTAACTAAAGGTGATTTTTTTTAATCCATAAATAACCCTTCTGTTTATCTATATTTTTCTTAAATTAGCTATGGTAGTTTTATCGTGTGTCAAAATTGGAAACGTAAGTCAACAGATGTTCTAGAAAAAAAAGGGAAGTCTGCCAGATCAGGCCTGCTGTGGAATAAATATTTGTATATCCCCTAAATTCATATGTTGAAAGGCTAATTCCCAATATGATGATATTTAGAGGTGAGGCCTTGAAAAGTAATAGTTCATAATTAATACTCTTATAGGAAAAGGAGTAGATGTGGGTTCACTCTCTTTCTGCTCCCCACAATGTAAGGACACAGAAAGAAGGGGCCTATCTATAAACCAAGAAAAAGGCCCTCATCAAAATGAGCCTACCAACATATTAATCTTGGTCTCCATAATTGTGACAAATTAATCCCAGTCTCCATAATTGTGATAAATGAAAGTTTGCTGTTTTTTTAACTATCTAGTATATGATAATCTGTTATTGCTGTTTGATCTAAGACAAGGTGGAGATGAAGGATGGGGAAACATTTGTTGAGATACTTCTGTCCTTTCATTTCTGCTCCAAAACATATTCCCACATATTTGAGAATGTTAAAAGAATTCCTAGAGCTGAAATGTTTTGCTCCACCTCATTTTGAGTTTATGCAAATAATTCCTCAAAGTTGCCCCTGAAGCATCCGACGACTACTGCCCAATACAGAGCAGAGACAGAAAGCCTTTATTATTTTCTTCAGATATCTTCCTACTAAAGAAGTTTTGTTTGATTTTAGGACATGTGAGAGACACCTTGTCGCTTGCTCTCCTCCTTAATCACTAAGCTAATAACCACAACTTCACATTTGTTCCCCAGAAAGTATTAGAGATGCCAAAGTTTTCTTTTTGTCATAGAAAATGCTTAATTAATTTCTGAACTTACCATCCATGATCTCATAAAAGTAAACAGTTAAGTAATTTAGTTCAAATGGTACAAATTATTAAGTGTGGTAACTGTACATTCTTTACCTTTCATGAGGGATGCATACGTAACTGGCTAGGGTAAAACAAATTTCAGTGGCATGGTCCCAAAAGAAGTATCAGTTCATTTTTTTTTTTAATGAAAACTAATATTGAGTCTATATATCTAAGACACAGTTTTCAAAACTTTTATAGCACAGTAATATGTGCACAAAATATTTTTAGCTAAAGCTTAATATTTTAATTTTTGAAATCATGATTAGAATTTTTAAGAAATTACATCATTAAAATCAATACTTAAATCTCAAACAGATAAGTGTAAACAAAATTTGAACTCTGTTTGCATGTGTTTAATAGTAAACAAAAAAAAATGTCACCTGTATATCTGCAAAAAGCATTTGTTAACCAATAGAATATAATGTTGCTCTCAAGATATATAATCAGTGTAATTCTAGAATCATATAAACAAGTCATTCTTTGAAGCTTAAAAACATCACTACTATTTGCTTTTGGTTTTGCATTTTCAAGTAGGAACTGCCAAAATACTTTTAACAATTAACCAAATTTCTCTTCATAAAGTAGTAGAGAGTTAATGTTATATGCTGTAGATAACAATTTTCAAAAAGACTCTAGCAGGAATATAGCATGTAGAATTAACTTTATGAATAATATTTATACTTTATCTGTATTCTCTGATTCTCAACATGTTTTAATTCCATTTTGTTTTAGACACAATCTGATAATCTTGCACAGATGTATTTGAAAGTCTCCAAGGCAATTACTGAGAATTGCTTTTGGACATTTAAAAATATGTTTTATACACAGAGTAATAGATTATTTCTGGTGCTTCTTTTTAGGTGTCCTATATTGAATTATTTTTCTAATTTCTTATCATAATTTATTTTTCTTACTTTATTTTTTTTATACAGGCCTTATATAGAATTTTTATATTGTATTTTTATGCTACTTGCTCAGTGATTGATCATGACAATTGGCATTATCAATAATGTCAATAAATGTCATTATCAATAATGTCAATAATTGACATCAATCATTAAAGAAATAACATAAAAATAAACCAAACATAGAGTAGTAAGATTTTAACTCACAAAAAATAATCCTGCTCTGATATTTCTTTTATTTTTAAGTAATTTACACAAAAAGTTTAACATAACCTAAATTTGTTTTGAGAAATATTGTTATCTGTATAAAAATATAAAAATATTAAATAATAATTAAGCCACTTGATAAAATAATAAACCCCTATTGATGTATATCAGCTGCAATTTTCATCTATCTATGAAAATGCAAACAGATATTTATTTTTACTTATATTTCATGCTTCTAAAAATAAGTCATAATAAATACATTAAATCAGTTTTTATCACCTGAGTATATTTTATTAAATGAAGCAATGTCTCAGCATTAATATTATCTTAGAATTAGAGTAATATGTTCCTAAAATATATAATACCTTCCACAGTTATATTTTCAAATATTTAGCATCTATCACTGCACATTAAGCAAATGTTTTCATTTAGCTGTAGATTGGCCATATGATCAGATTTTACTAGTTTTGAATACCAAGGAAATATGAGATATTACGTTGATTTAGTGTGGTGGCTGTGTAGACAAATTGGTAGGCAAATCAATTTCTAAACTCTCTGGTTTGATTTCTTTACATGTAAAGTGAGGGTGATAACTATATAATAGAGTTCTCATGAGTATGAAATGACCAAATACCACTCCTATGCAACATAGTGTTGGAATCCTGGCTAGAGCAATCAGGCAAGAGAAAGAAATAAAGTGCATTGAAATAAGAAGAGAGGAAGTCAAACTATCTTTATTGGTAGATTACATTATTATGTATTTAGAAAACCCCATAGTCTTGGCCAAAACCTTCCTTAGCTGATACATAACTTCCACAAAATTTCAGGATATAAATGTACAAAATCACAAGTATTCCTATATACCAACAACAGTAAAGCCACAACCCAAATCAGGAACACAATCACTTGCACAATTGCCAAAGAGAGAACAAAATACCTAGGAATATAGCTAAGCAGGGAAGTGAAAGATCTCTGCACTGAGAATTACAAAACACTGCTCAAAGAAATTAGAGACGACATAAAAAGTGGAACAACGTTCCATACTCATGGGTGGAAAGAATCAATATAATTAAAATGACCATAATGCCTAATGCAATTTATAGATTCAATGCTATTCCTACCAAACTACCAATGACATACTTTCAGAACAAGAAAAAAACTGTTCTAAGTTTATGTGTAATTCAAAAAGAGCCCAAATAGCCAAAGCACTCATAAGAAAAAAGAACAAAGTTGGAGGCATCATGTTACCTGACTTAAAACTATACTACAAGGCTACAATAAACAAAACAGCATGGTACTGGTACAAAAAAAGACACATACCACAGTAGAGCAGAACAGAGATCCCAGATATAAGGCCACACACCTATAACTATCTGATCTTCAAGAAAACTGACAAAAGCAATAGGGAAAAGACTCATTAAGTAAATGGTTCTGGGCTAACTTGCTAGCCACATGCAGATGATTGAAACTGTCCTCCTTCCTTGCACCACATACAAAAATCAACTCAAGATACTTTATAACTGAAAATGTAACGCTCAAAACTATAAAAGCCCTGAAAGACAACCTAGGCAATGCTATATTAGACATAGGAACAGGCAAAGATTTCGTGATGAGGATACCAAAAGCAATTGCTACAAAAGCAAAAATTGACAAATGACATCTAATTCAGCTAAAGAGCTTCTGCACAGCAAAATGCTCTATCAACTGAGTAAACACACAACCTACAGAATGGGAGAAAGTGACTATTACTTAAAAGACAAAAAATGAAAGATGCTGGTGAGATTGCAGAGAAAAGGAAACACTTATACACCGTTGGTTGGAGTGGAAAGTAGTTTAGCCATCATAGAAAGCAGTGTGGTGATTCCTCAGAGATCTAAAAGCAGAACTACCATTTGACCCAGCAATCCTATTACTGGGTATATACCCAGAAGAATATAAATCATTCTACCATGAAGACATATGCCCACAATGTTCATTGCAGCACTATTCACAATAGCAAAAACATTGAATCAACCTAAATACCCATCAATAACATATTGGATAAAGAAAATGTGGTATATATACACCATGAAATACTATGCAGCCATTAAAAAAGAATGAGATAATGTCTTTTTTAGTAACATGGTTACAGCTGGAATTCATTATCCTTTGCAAACTAACAACACAGGAACAGAAAACCAAATACTGCACATTCTTACTTATAAGTGGGAGCTAAATGATGAGAACACATTAACACAAAGAAGGGAATGACAGACACTGGGGCCTAATTGAGGATGGAGAGTGGGAGGATCAACAAAAGCAGAAAAATTAACTATTAGGTACTAGGCTAGTACTTGAGTGATTATTACTTGTAGAACAAACACCAGAGACAGAAGTTTACCTGTATAACAAAACTTTATATATCCTGGACCTAAAATACAAGATTAAAAAAATAACTCAATTCATGTAAATAGGAATACAAACTTAAATCATTGTAAATATGTACCCTTTGTAAAACATAAGACATAATTGTTTCCAATTAATTCCTATTATGACGTTGAAGTTTCCAATAGTGTTCTCTAAAGGCAGATGATACTCCTTTGGAAGCTTTGTATGTGTACTCATTTCACATGTCAGTACTGGTTTTCTAGCCCTAAAGGCATTGTCAAATAGGTTTTGCTTTGATTGACTACACGTAAAAATAGTTTCATTTAAATTAAAGTGAACATAAGCTAAATTTATTAAATAGGCTAATGACATACATAAAAAGTGTTGCAGAAAATTAAAATATGCCCCCTCTGCTTACTCTCGATTCTAAGGAAAAGTATCAAATGCTTGTCCCAATATTTGCTTGCATGTACATTAAATGATATATATCTATAATCCACATATGTCTCCTCATATATAATTTGTATTTAATAAATATGTAATTTTATTAATAATACTAAACTATTGGTTAGCCAGGCATGGTGCCCATGCCTGTAGTCCCAGCTACTTGGGAGGCTGAGGCTGGAGGATAACTTGAGTCCATGAGTTCTGAGCTGTAGTGTGCTATGCTGATCATGCGTTCACACTAAGTTCAGTATCAATTTGGTGACCTCCCAGGAGTGGGGGACCACCAGGTTGCCTTAGGAGGGGTCAACCAGCCCAGCTCGGAAATGGAGCAGGTCAAAACTCCTGTGCTGATCAGCAGTGGAATCACGCCTGTGAATAGCCATTACACTCCAGCGTGTGAAACATAGTGAGACACTGTCTCTGAAATAAAAAATTAAAAATAAAACTATTGTTTAATAAACATGTAATAAATTGATAAGAATTTTGAAAGAATAGGTTATCATTTACCCAAACAGTAGGCACCATTTGATACCTTAAAGGAAATGAAGAATGAGATACTTTTAATTCTGGAAGACTTAAAATCAGCATATAAATGTGAGTTCGGTATTTCAAAAACTATTGAAGTTCCACTTTGTTGAACTGAATATGTCAAGCCATATTAGATTTTCCAATTCATCTTAAGGACAGGAATAGCAAAAGCCTTAAGCCACCAAAGTGGATTTACAAGCAAATATTGAGTGCTTAATACTATGCACTGGGTTGTATATTATGTCTATGCTAAAAGAAAATGTAACACTCCAGAGGGAAACAAATCATGTGCACGTTATACCTTTTGAGAGCAATGCATGGCTATATATAATCAAGGAGTAAATTACAAATTGGTTATCTATTAGATTAAAAAAATAGTGACTATAAATCAAATGTATTCTTAGTTTCTTTTGATGATGATATTGCCTACTAATGCTTATAATACTTATGACTACAAAGATGATGCATCTCAGTAAAACCAAATAAATTTTCAAAATGACATACAATACTATTGAGAGTTTTTTAAATATGCTAATATTTAGGTAGATGATTAAGTTTTACTTCTAAACTGAGCAATGAATCTTTGGCTATCTATGAAACTGTTACCTAACATCTCTGACAGATTAAAACAATATTATATTCTTTATTTTCAAATAGAAGATACATTCTGTGTTCTTGTAGTGGAAAGCCAAATATACTAGATATCAAAAGACTAGATTTTTCTCTTCCCAGTTCCAATGTTTTCTTTAGAAAAAATTTTTTTTTCTCTGGGACTCATTAGAATTATTTTTAAAATAAGATTTCAGAGTAGATGAGCTCAAGAAGCTTTTTTTTTTTTTTTTAAATAAAATAAAGGTAAATGTCATGGTTAATATTGAGTGTCTACTTGATTAAATTAAAGGATACAAACGATTGTTCCTGGATATGTCTGTGCAGGTGTTGCCAAAGGAGACTAATATTTGAGCGGATGGGCTGAGAAAGGCAGATCCACCCTCAGTCTGGGTGGACACAATCTAATCAGATGCCAGCACAGCCACATTAAAAGCAGGCAGAAGAATGGGAAAAGACTAGACTGGCTTAGCCTCCCAGCCTACATCTTTCTCCCATGCTAGATTCTTCCTGCCCTCAAACATCAGACTCCAAGTCCTTCAGCTTTGGGACTCAAAGTGCCTTTCTTGCTCCTCAGCTTGCAAATGGCCTATTTTGAGACCTTACCCTGTGATCATGCGAGTCAATACTCCTTAACAAATGTTCCTTTATATATACATTTATCCAATTGGTCTGTCCCTCCAGAGAACCCTAATACAGTAAATTATCAGTTTTATAAAATAGATTTTTAAAGTTACTTTGTGCAAAACAATACTTAAAAAAACAGATTGTTTTGCTTTATACTATAAATATTTAGAAAATGAAATTTTAAAGAAATTATTTGTAATAGCACTGAATATATCAAATACTTGGAAATGAATCTAATAAAAGATGTTTAGAATCTACAACTCACATATATACACAAAAACATCCTTAAATAGAAATTAAACAATAACTTAGCAAATTGAGAAAGTTATTTTAATAGATTAAAAGATTAAATTTTGTAAATAATAATTTTTCTTGTGTTTCTACAGGGCGAATTTAATTCCTTTTAAAATTGCTTGTTTTTTTTGAAATTGATAAACTGATTCTAAAATATGCACAGAATAAAATAGGCAAAATAGCCAAGGTAATTAGGTAAAAGAACAAATCTAGAGAATGCATATTACCAGATTTTAAAAAATGAGAGTGTGGTATTGCAATAAGAATATTCAAAGAAAGAGACCAGTGGAAAATAACTTAGAGATTAGGGACAGATGACATGTAAATGATTTCATGGTTATGGTAAAAAGGACAGTACTATATAAACAAAAGGGTAGCATTTTTAAATTTAACACTGGTTGCAATAACATTTGAAAATTGCCGAGTATGATTTCCTTACGCCTGTAATCCCAGCATTTTGGGAGACCAAAGTGGGTGGATCCTTTGAGGTCAGGAGTTTGAGGCCAGCCTGACCAACACAGTAAATCTCCATCTCTACTAAAAATACAAAATTACCTGGGAATGGTGATGCATGCCTGTAATCTCAATTACTTGGGAAGCTGAGGTAGGAGAATCCCTTGAATCCAGGAAGCCAAGGTCTCAGTGAGCCGAGATGACGCCATTACACTCCAGTCTGGCCAAAACAGAGAGACACTGTCTCAAAACAAAACAAAAAAATAAATGATATATTCATCTTTGTCCCTACCTCACACTGTAGATACAAATCAATGATATAAATATATAAATGTAAAATGAAATCTTTATGAATCTGGAAGGAACTGATTTTTTAGAAGGACTCCAAAAGTGAAAACCATTAAGGCATAAAATCAGTAATTGAGCTACAATCTAACTATATATTTTTTGAAAAATTACTAAAAGGAATATGCATTTAGATTTTCCTGTTATTCTTTAGTTTGCCTCCTCCCAGTGGGGTGGGCACTTTTGGGGTGTGCCTGCTTCCTTTTCTCTGTAGGATGAGGCAGAGAGAGGTGAAGTCACTTGAGCCATGGAGTGACAGTAAGATCTCAAGTCCCTGCTCTTTCTAAAACATATTGCCTTCAGAAAACAAGAGCCAGAAGGATGAAAATTACTTAGAAAAGTGAAGCCAGCTTTGAAAAAATAAAAGCTGAAGAGGAATTGAAGGAGTTGAGGCACAAGCTTGAACAAGGTTGCATGTTAGACTGTGGTTGTAAATACCTATTGCCACACCTGCTCCTGCTACCTGGGGAGTTGCAGCAGAAGGAGTAGTGCCCTGAGATTCCAGAGAGCTGAGTTCCCTCTCTGTCCTTGCAGGGCCACCACTTCCTGTGGGCCCTTGGGCAAGTCACTGCACTCCTGCATCTCAGTTTCCCCATTTGCAGGATAACTACCTGCAATAACTACCCCTCTCTGTCAACTTAGAAGAATTGCTTTGCAGATCTGATAAGGTGATGTGGGTGATGCCACCTTAGGGGCTTTAGGGTTTAGAGCTGGGCTTACTTACTCCAGAGGTGGGCAGGACAGGAATCTGATGAGAGTTCTTTCCTTTTTCTCCTTTTTTTCCTTTCCTATCACTTAGTTTTATTTCTTTGATTTTACAATGGCCTTATAAGATGAAACAAGGAATGCCTTTTTTTTTTTCTTTTTAAACTTTTATTTTAGAATCAGGATATGTGTGCAGGTTTGTTATATAGGTGTATTGTGGGATGCTGAGGTTTGGATTACAAATGAATTCATCACAGAAGTGGTGAGCATAATCCTCAATAAGTAGTTTTTTCAGCGCTTAGTCCCTTTCTCCCCCATCTTCTATTCCCCAGTGCCTGTTTTACCCATTTTTATGGCCATGTGTTCGGTGTTTAGCTCCCACTTATAAGTGGAAGATTCAGGATTTCGTTTTCTGTTTCTGTGTTAGTTTGCTTGGAATAGTGGCCACCAGCTGGATCCATGTTTCTGCAAGGAACATGATTTCATTCTTTTTTGTGGCTGCATGGTGTTCTATGTTGTATACGTACCATATTTTCTTTATCAAATCTCCTGTAGATGGCTACCTGGGTTGATTCCATGTCTGCGCTATTGTGAATGACATTGCAGTGAACATGCGGCTGCATGTGTCTTATGGTAGAATTGTTTATTTTCCTTTTTATTATATACCCATTATTGGGATGATGCTGAGATATTTAAAGTAGAAATGACAATTTTCATGTGCTCCCCCAAGCCCCTCCATCCTACTCTGCAGAGGTAGACACTTATTGTGGTTTAGTACACTTTCTTCAAGGCTTTAAATAAACAAAACTCATGCATTAAAAAAGGAATTTGCAGTAGACTTATCAATTCATTTTATGAATAACTAATTAGGATAAGAAGCAGGTAAGGAAAAAAATGAGAAACTAAAAGAAAAATGGTTCAATGGCATGAGTAGTTAGATGTTTTACATAAAAAGAACAACCAATAGTCAATACGCACATGGAAAGTTCTTAACATCACTAGACATTACAAAAATGCAAAGTAAAATTATGTAAGACATATCTACACATGTGCTAGCATTACTAACATAAAACATGTAATTGCAGCATTTTACAAAACAGAGGAGCAACTGAATATTAACACACTTATGATGGTAGTACAAATTGGAATCAACCCTTTAGAAAAATGCTTGAAATTATCTACTATGAACAAGTAATTCCAATCTTGGGCAAATACCCAAAGAAATATTTAAATTTATTAAAATACATGCACAAGAATGGCATACCAATATAATATGTAAAGCATCAAACTGGAAAATTTCTAACTACTCATTTATAACAAAATGATAAATTAATTGTGGTATTATTATACCATGTAAATACATTGTTATATAGTAATGAGATTAAACAGTTTTAATACTGTGTGTATAACATTGACAAATATATTCATTAAAATATAAGCACATGAGTACTGTTTTATTTCATTTATATAAAGTTAAAAAGCAAAAATCTATATAATCTTTGATTATGAATGTTAAAAATAGTGTTTTTCTTTGGGGAGACTAGCAACTAGCAAAGTAACCAATGGCCACCTCTGAAATGCTAGTGATTTCATGTTCTCTCTCTCTCTCTTCTCTCTCTCTATCTCTCTGTGTGTGTGTGTGTGTGTGTGTGTGTGTGTGTGTGTATCCTAATCCAGTGGTTTCATGGGGTATATTCACTTCTGAAATTCATTAAACTGCAACATTATAATTTGTACATTGTCATTTATTCAAATTTTATAAAAAAAAATCTGAGTAACAAAACCCTGAATCAGTCTAAAACTGACAAACTATGCAAGAAGAGAGATTAACATTAAAAAAATATATTTGAAAAGAAAATAGAAATGATAGTGTATTCCAGCTCTCATTTGTAATTTTTTTAAAAATCATATAAAATAAAATTAATTAGCCATTTTAAAATTCAAATGGCAGAGAGTTTAATACTTATTGGGTGTCTCCTAGCCATATTTGAAATTAAGCAATTTAAGGAAAACAAAACACATATAAGAATGAAATGATTTTAATAATTATAATATGTTGTTACACCATTGTAACTAAGTTGCCCCATGATCCTGGGATATAGGTGTGCCATAAACTTAGATATGATTTAAGGACTTTTCTAAATACTCTGCTGCTATGTAATCTCATGAAAAACAAATGGTAGGCTAAAGATTTCCTGAATATTATACGGACATTCAGTTCCTCAAATTGGTCTATATCTACATGGAATTAATTAGATTGAGACAGCAAAACACAACATTTACTAATTCAAGGAAAGTTAGTTTTTACCATTTTCCATGTTGTTAGTTTTACCATTGGTGGTTTTACCATTAACCATGTAGTTAATTATACACCTAATCTAAGACCTAAAATTATAAAACTTCTGAAAGATAATATGAAAGAAAGTATTCGGGATCTTGGGTTGGGAGAAAATTTCATACAGTGACATGAAAATTATGAAGCATAAAAGTGGTAAATGAGACTTTGTGAAATGAAAATGTTTCCTTCTTAAATGTTTCTTAACAAAATAAAATAATAAAAACCATTTTCACTTAAGAAATATGAAAATATTATATAACCAGAGTAAAAGGGCAGTTATGTATGTTTCAGGCAATATGTATCTGCCCATTTAATCTGTGAGGTCTTGGGAAGTAAGATGTAGACAGTAGTTACCATCAATTTTATAATTATACATCATTGTGGGCCTTAGAGTTACAAAACTAACATAAGCAATCATTTTACTAAATTCTAATACCCAGACCCCCTTTGAATTTTCATTTTCTACCATATTTAAAAAACATCCATTCAAATGCTTATTGCTGTTTTGTACATTAAGTGTCTTCCCAGTATTCATGAAATGAGCTTTATAGTAGATAAATCAGAATGCATAAGTTAGTTTGTGATTTATGTCAATCACAAAATAGCAAATATTTTCTAAATTAGGCCACTATTCTCTAATATACACATGTGAAAATGTTGCACAAACCTCTATGTTATTCAGTATTTTGAAAAGAACATTGTTACCATATTTTGTATACAGTTTGTTATGACTCAAGAAATAGATCATTCCTTAGAAAAAAATGCCACCTGAAGCTATAGTAAATTATACTTCTAATTTGTTATTATACCAATTAGGCATGGTCAAACATGGCAGTCTTACTTGAAATAGAGTAGAATTTATTGTAGCAAAGTAGAAGTACATGTTTAGCTGGAAAAGTGAGCTTTGATTTTTCTCTTCATGAATTCATAATGCGGATGTTACTACCACAAACACTGTAGCTAATTTTTTTTCTATTAAAAGTATCCTGAACAAAGGATAAAAAAAAAGTAATATATCTGAAGTGTTTTCTAATTTACTAGATGCTGGAACACACTTTGTATAATCAAATGTTATTTATTTCATACAACAACCTTACAATAAGAAATTAATTTTTGGAGAAGAAAAGTTACAATTTGAACATTATACAGGGAAGTATTTTCTGTCTCACTACAAATTTCACTTTTTTTCCCCAATAGGCAATCTGAATTTTCCCCAGTATGCAATCTGAATTTTCCCCATCAAGGCCCTACTAAACTGGCATAAGGTTAGACATCAGTGTATTTATCTAAGAATGGAAAGATAGATCAATGGGCTAGAAAGAAGAGTTCAGATATAAATTGCATATATTGCCTTTTCACTTAAAAAAAGCTGTTGATTTAAGAAGACAGGATTGTCTTTGCAACAGAAAGACGTGATTGTCTTTGCTGAAAATGTTGGATATCTATGAGCAATAAAATGAACACTTTTTAAAAATAAATTATACTGTGTATATTTATGGTATAAACTATGATGTTTTGGATACATATGAATAGTAAAATGGTTACTATAATGAAGCAAATTAATGTATCTATCGTCTCACATATTTAACCAATTTTGTTTTTGTGGCAAGAACAGTTAAAATCTACTCATTTAGCATGAATCAGAAATATAGTACAATTGCACTATGTATAGTCCTACATTATATCTCTAGATTTGTTTATCCTACATAAATACTACTGTGTATGCTTGGACCTACACCTACTCATGCCATAAATGTCTTAAAGTTAATCACACACCTAATCTAAGACCTAAAATTACAAAAATTCTGAAAGATAATACAGGAGAAAACATTGGGGAACTTAGATTTGGAGAAAATTTCATAAATTAATAATGAATATTATGAATCATAACAGTGGTAAGCTAGACTTCACCAATTGAAAACATTTTCTTCTTAAATGTTTCTTAAAAAAAAAAAACACAAATTAGGAGAAAATATTTGCAAAGCATAAAAGATTAGTGACTCTTTCCAGTTATAAAAGAAACATTTTAATACTAATGCACAGGTAAACCATCAAATAAATACAGTGGACAAAATAATTGCATAAATACTTTACCTTACATATGCAAAAAGACAATAGGCATATGGAAAGATGCTTTACATCATTTGCCATTAGAAACCTGCAAATTAAACCATATGAGTTACTACTTCATATCTACTGTAGTGATTTTTTAAAAAATATTGACAATAGCTACTATTTAACAAGATGTGGAGCTATTGAAATTATTACCTATTTCTTACAAAAATTCAAAATTGTACCTCTACTTTTGGAAAATAATATGGTAGTTTCTTGTAAATGAAATTATATGGTTTGGCTCTGTGTCTCCTCCCAAATTCCATGTTGAATTATGATCTTCAGTGTTGGAGAAGGGGTGTGGTGGGAGGTGACTGGATCATAACGGCAGATTTACCCCTTGCTGTTCTCATGATAGTGAGTTCTCACAAGATCTGTTTGTTTGATAGTGTGCAACACTTCCCCCTTTATAATCTCTCTTTGCTGCCATGTAAAAGAAGATGCTTACTTCCCCTTGGTGTTCCACCATAACTGTAAGCTTCCCGAGGCCTTCCAGCCATGCTCCCTGTACAGCCTGTGGCACTGTGAGCCAATTAAAAGCCTTTTCTTTATAAATTACCCAGTCTCAGGTTGTTCTTTATAGCAGCACTATTAGGTTGGTGCAAAAGTAATTTACCATTAAAATAAATGGCAAAACATCAATTACTTTTGCATCAACCTAATAGAACCAACCAATACACTAATAATATTTCAATCCAGTAATCTCAAAAATCTTTTCAACAGAAAGCATATGATCACACAACGATTTGCACATTATTGTACATAGCAGCTTTATTTATAATAGTCAGATCCTGGAATCGACCAAATGTCTATCATCAGCATTGAACAGGTAGTTGGTTCTATAGAATAATATGTATTAAAAAGTAACAAACAACTGACATATATGTGAACTTGAATAAACAATCCCAGAAGCTTAACAAACAGTCTTAAGCTTAACACGTAAGACTGCATTTATATGATTCATTTACTTAAAAATTTTAAAAACAGTAAAGGAATATTGAAATAATGCAGAACTGTAGTAGGGATCTGAATATGTGGGGAGAGAATTGGCTGTAAGTGGACATGAGGGAACTCAGTGGAGTGGAGGACATCTTCTACATCATAAATCTCAGAATGTTTACATAATAGTATGCATACATTTGTCAAAACTCGTTGAATTATGTATTTGAAATTGGTAAATTTTACTGTTTGGAAAAGTATGTCTTTGTAATGCGGATTAAAACACCTAAGAGTGACAATGATGGTAGCTCATAGCTAAACATAGGGTCAGTAAGAAGAGGCTGGACAAGTTCAACTTACTATTCAGACCTGAGTTTTCTGGAAAGTCTAAGTGCTGGAAATAAGAAAA
>NW_016107448.1:4860956-4862858 GCF_001604975.1 Cebus imitator
AGTAAAGGATATGTCTAATCTAAGAAACTGTTGCTATAAAGTTTGTTTTAAAAGGAAAGAAAAAGCTCTAAAGTTGCAGAGGATGTTACCACAGCTTGAGTTTCTTGTGATTTTTAAATCATGTATCCTATTGCAATAAGCAACAACTTCATATTTTTAATTACACTTCTGGCAGAAGGCTGGACAAGATAGTATATCAAGGTGTTCTGTTGCAATGCAATTAGAATGTGGACATCCCACAACACACTTAGGTATTGTTGTGACATAGAAAAGTGCAACATATTTTCAAGAAAAAAAGAAGGAGGAAGGTGAGATTAAAGAAGAGGCAGAAAAAAAAATACAGGAAGATGCAAAAGTAGGGTTAGAAGGAAAGAGAGTGGAAGAGAAAAAAGTTGAAGAGAAGAGTTGGTGAGTCAAACTGAGAGTGGGGTGAGCAACAAATACTACATTTGGGACTTTACCCAGGTGCAAATGCTGAAATCCATAAGAGCTTCAGAGTCGTACAGACGGCCTTAAATCGGTCATTCACATAAAACTAGGAATTTAAAGCCATATGACATGCCTAGGGGCAGCATTGAAGATATGATGAAAGGAGACATGTTCAGTCCTCCCTCTTACTTTATTGAGTTCACTAATTAGACCTATGAAGAAATTAGATAGCCTTGGCCAATGACAGTAGATTATTGTAAACAGGGAGTGACTCCAATTATAGCTGCTGTCCCAAATTTTGTCTCACTCATGGAGCAAGTTAACAAAGCCCTAACATATGGTATGAAACTAATGAGCTGTTAATGCTTTTGCCTCTATGTCATTTAGCAAAGACCACTGGAAGCAATTTCAGTGGACAGCAGAAACATATCACTGTCTTTCTCAGGGCCATGCCAATTCTTCCTAAATTGAAGAGACACTGATTGTTTTATGCTCTCACTGGTCATCTTGGCTTAAGGGCTAGCATCATGGCTAATAAACCTAGAAAGCAGGAAGTAGCAAAAAGCCATCATGCACTATAAACATGGCAGAAAATGAAGTACACCTCACCAAATTCAGAGGCTTTCATCTTGGTAGAATTTCTAAAGACCCAGTAGTCTAGATCATATTGAGATATCTGATATCTGCTTATCATAAAAATGATAGTAGTAGATGCAAAACTCAGCAAACTTACTAAAAATCATTTAATTTTTGCTCTGTCAAAGAAATTGTTACAAATAATGAAAAGACACACCAGAGTCTAAGAAAATATTTGCAAAACACATATATAGTATAGGTCTTGAATGAAAAATATACAAATAGCTCTTAAAACTCAAATATTAGATAACAATGTAATTTAGAAAATGGGCTAAAGACCTGAACAGACACTTCACTAAAGAAGATATAGCAAATAGGCATATAAATGGATGTTCAACGTCATATGCTATTAGGAATTGAAAATTAAAACAAAATTGAGATACCACTGCATGCTTATTAGAGAGACTAATACACTGACAACACCAAATAGGGACAAAGATGCGGAGTGACAGGAATTCTCTTTCACTGCTGGCACAGTGGTACAGTCACTTTGGAAAACAATCGACACTTTCTTACAATGTTAAACTGTCTTACCATGCAATCAAATAATAATGCTCTTTTGTATTTACCCAAATAATTTGAACTTATTTCCATACAAAGACCTCCTCATGAATATTTTTGACAACTTTATATATTTCTGTATTTTTCTTTGTATCCACCTCTGGGACCCAGATTTTCAGAATAGACATCATAGTATGGGCTTTAGTGTGCTAGGAAATAAGAGATCATTTTCCCCAAGAAGAAAGCCAAAAACGTGTATGGAGTGAGACTAACAAATTCTAGAAGTGAAGTCATAATGTATAACTAAGATGATTTACTTTTTTTTTTTTTTTTTTT
>NW_016107448.1:4863026-4902531 GCF_001604975.1 Cebus imitator
TTTTTAGTAGAGACGGGGTTTCACCATGTTGACCAGGATGGTCTCGATCTCTTGACCTCGTGATCCACCCGCCTCGGCCTCCCAAAGTGGATTTACTTTTTACATTGCTAGAATGTATTTTTTCTTATACTTTAGACCAGCATACAGTGCTAAGGGAGGGCTGGAGGGAGAAAAATTATAGGTCTAAGTGCTAAAAAATAACAGGCCCTACACCATTCACATTCCTTTTCTGGGATCACTGACATTTTAATAACAAAAAAAAGAGAGATCTCCAAAGTAAAAGGAGACTTTAGAGACTAAAGTTTTCCTGACCACACTTGGGGATTCTTCTACAAGATTAACTGGAGGGAACAGCATTTTATTTCTTAAAAAATTTGTTTGTGATTTATAAAGAAGGGAAGCATTTTCTTTTGTGACATATTTTCAGGAGTATAATTTAAAATCCAGCCTCTAATGGATACATGTTCTAAAAGAAGCTTTTGTCACCCATAAGAATTTATATATTCAAGAGAACCTAACCACCAATGAGTGACTGACTTTATTGTGGAATCTATACACAAGTAATTGCTGGTTTGATTCACAATATGGAATGGATCTGAATTTCTTGTTTGAAAATGTTGTCCATTGTCTTCTACTAGACAACCCAGACTCTTTAACTACCATAATTTCCCCAGAACATTTACCTACTACATGCAGGAATATTAGGTAAATAAATACGTTGTTTCAAATTTTTTGATTTGCAGATTGGTATGTGAGTAAGATGTGATGCTCTTGGCTTTATGCTTCTGACTCAAAATAGCAGAAGAAAATGCATCCTAAAAAAAAAGGTGGGGGAGTTATTTACCTGTGGGTCAAAGTATGTATGCTTTATTTGCCACACTGATCTCCAAGTCTATTACACGTAGAATTTAGAGTACCAAATACCTGGAAAAATATTGGCCAAAGTAAATCTTCTTACTTATGACTTCATTTCTAGAATTTGTTGGTCTCATTCCAATCAAAAGTTCAGATCAAAAATCTGAGATTTTTCAAATACCAAATATTTGATATTATTGAAAGATAAAACATAGAATGAATAATCAATATCTGCATAAAATTTAAAAACATAACATACACCGAAATGCTCTGTTAATAAACATAATATAAAATGGTGAATTGTATTAGCGTTTCTATCCATTCTCTATATGCTTGTGAAAAATCTTGAAAACTTGAAAACCAGGAGAAATAATCTTATTTCTCTCACTTGATGGATGTGATCCTTTTTCATTTTTTGAGTTTCAAAGATTTAAATAATTTTCTCTTTTCAAAGCACAAGGACACAAGTTTCTAATAACATTGCTTAATGATTTCCTTTAAGATAATTTAATATGTAATCCATTAATAATTCACTTTTTTCAGTATCTAATATTTTGTGTGTATGTGTTCATTCTTTGATTATTAATTTGGGAAGCCAGCACAAAGTAGGAGAAATTGATTTGTCTTCTTCTTTTGAACGAAGTTACTACAGTTTTTTAGGTGAATACTTGACATACCTATTCCATATACACATAAGACATAAGGTAATCACATAGCAGAGATTATATTTGCTGATCCTTGTTTTGGCTCATACACACACACACAATGAACACACACACTTTTCTTTTCGTCATGCGAAATAATCTCATATGACTTTGAAAGTGAACAAACCTAGTTTGAATAACCTTACATGTGAAAACAAACTCAAATACCTAGTAGGCCATTGCTTATTGAATAGTTACTTTGGGTAAAGTGTAGTAAGGTTCTAGGAAATAGAGACAAATAATATATAATTATTGCTTTTTATAAAAGGAATGTCTAATGGGGAAGACATGCATGTTGGTAAGTGATTACAGTAGTCTCTAGACAGCATTATCCTGCATTTGTGTTATAATAACCATCCATCACCAAGAAGTTGTTGCTTGTGTTCTTTACATAGTGTGAGTAGATTTTCATAAAAATAGAAAGTCAATTGAAGCAAAGAATATATGCTATGCACTAATGCCTAGATTCATATTTAAGCTTCATTACTTCATAGATGTAACTGTGAGAATATTTCCGGATTAAAAAAAAAAAAAAAAGGTGTTCTTTCCTGTTCTGATTTCAAAACTAAGGATAATGATGTCTATCTCACATAAGATAGTTAACATGTGTAGACAAGTTTCTGACTCATGGTTTAATCTCAGTAAATATTAATTTATTTGTTTTATATTATCAAATAAAAATATTAGTTTGCTAAAGGTTGTAATTTTAGCTTTTATCTAGAGTCCAAGGCAGGCAGTTCAACCATCATTCTGCCAATTTTGTTATGTCTTTCTCTCCCTTAGGTGTTGGTAACACTATTCTGATTCTATGTTCAAAACTTTGACTTGTATTCTGTCCTAATAAGGTTTTCTCTGATTGTCCTTCTTTCTTGAGTCTCTGCCCTTATGAATCCTTATGAGCTGTATATTATACCATATACAGTATATTATTATATATTATATTATACCATATACTGTATATTATTTCTGAGGAAATAATGATAAGCAAAGATCTACAGTGTCCCTCTCAGTGAGTTTAACATGTAGTTCATGATGTCAACCATTGGTAATATATATTAAAATGCAGTTTGGATAATATTTCAATCTATAATAAGTGGACATGGCTTTGTGATTTCAGAGAAATTTTTCAGGAAGCTTTAGATGAAGCTTAAGAGAAAATTTAGAGTTTTCTAGGTAAAGGAGAGAGGAAGTGTGAAAAGGTCAAAGATTTAAATCAAAGTTATTGTACCTGGTGTTAGCAAACCACGGAGAGTCTACCATGAGATGAGGTTGAAGAGATTGGCCAGGGCCTTGTCAGAAATGTTAAGATTTTTAGATTTTATTTATAATTGTTTTTGTCTTTCCTTTTTTAAACCACGATTTTTAAAGAGTTATTGAAATATAGCGTGTGCGTGTGTGTGTGTGTATGTGTGTGTCTGTATTTATGTATGTCTAGGGTGGAATCAATAACAAAAATAAAATTTAAATTTTGAAGAGCTCAACATCCAATTCCTACAATATTACCCCCTTCTATTTTTTCTTGTCAGACCTCGCCAAGAACATGAAGGACTTCCGCCTGTTAATATTCCTCTTTGGCATCTTTTATTTCTCTGGATGACAGGAGTGCCATGCAATTCCTAAATGTATTATTAATTCCTACCTAGCAGGCATAACTTCTCAGGCTGGGTGTCCAGGAAAGTATCTTTGAAAGTGTTATCACATAGCCTTCGCTATCATTCATTCCAGAAACATGCCAGTTGCTGTCTCCCCATACTTCTTCTAATCACTTTTGTTGGGTCCTGGCCCAAATGAATTGGTTTAACTTTTTATATTCATATTTCTGATTTCAATCCAGCTATTCCACCACTCATTTACTTCTTAGATTCATTTTGACATTTTGAAAAGGCAACTAAATCTGAGCTCAAATTTAAACGCCTATACTCCTATATAAAGGATGTTTTTTCAATGGAAACAGACATTTTAACATCTTTTACTGAATCTTTTCTAATTATTTGAAAGCAGAAATTGGAACAAGAACAACTACTGGGAATTAGCCTGAATTCTTGCAAACACTTAAATTTTCCATCTCTGATTTTAACCCTAGGGCAATGCTTTTGACAGCATTCAGTTTAGATTTGGCAGAAGAATGGAAGCATGCTGAAATCACTGCCTAGGGATTCACAGTCCTTTAATACAGAAGTGTTCCAGTTAGATTTGGTCAGAGATCACAGAAGTATATTTCCAGAGAATGCTACAAGGCATGAAATGTCCTAATGAATAGAGCAATGCAACCTCAGAACCACTATTCAGTAAACATTATTAGGTAGCCTACTATATTTCAGGTAATTCACTACACATTTGGGACATAAGGATTTTGAGGTTTTGGTCCCTGATTACAATTACAACTTTAACCTAGTTCTTTCCTCAAACAGTTCATCTTTAAAGTTACAAGAGACACCTAATAATAGAATGTGAAAGTACCAGCCAAGCAATTTTACTAAAAAGACTATGAGAATCTAGGGAAATAAGCTATTTGCTGAGGCAGTGTGGAAGAGGGAAGGTATCACAGAGTAGGCACCATTTAATCTGGGTTGTAAAACGTGAGCATGATGTTTACAGGAGTGGGAAATGCCATTTCAGTTAAAGGGAGCAGTACATGTCACAGCAGAGAGATGTGAAATTGTGAAGCAGTATCACCTAGGAGGACCAAAAATCATGTGGAAGCCTAATTATATAAATTACTACAGAATTAAAGACTTTGGAGTTAAAAAGACATTTGTGTCAGTTCACAGGTGATGCATCATTAGAACTGATGGTTTGTTTCAAAATATTTCAGGTTTTGATTATATAAAGGTGGTCTTGGTTTGCAAAAGACCCATTTTATAATCACAAAAATACATTCTTGAAAAGTATTACAACATCCTCGGCCTCAAATTGTCCCTATCCTATGCCTTGTTCAGGCCACATTTCAAAATAAACATGAATATGAAAAGGCATGATATCATAGTTGATATGGATAGGAAAAATAGACAGAGGTATTGGATAGGAAAAACAGACAGAGGTATAAGATACGGGTTCTAAAAAATAGTATGCTAGCTATCTTAGAGATTACTAATGACAAGATACTGTATTCTCACCACTCTATGCAAACTACATAAATTTTTCATGAAAATTATGGATTCAAAAAATTTATAAGTGAAAGTACACATTTAATGAATGGGTTTAACAAAGATTAAACACAACAGAAAAGATAGCCTGACAAGTAAACATTAAATAAAAAATAAGTACACAAAATACAGAAAAGCAAAAGTTTGACAAAGAGAGAAAAATAAAAGAGATCCAGGAAATACAATTCATAATATATTATAGCATACTGATAATCTGAGTTCTCAAAACACAGCAGAGAGAAAAATATAGAAAGAACAGTATTTAATGATGGGATGGCTCGGAGTTCTCAAGAAACACATACACACACAAATAGAATCAAGAATTATTGCACACCAAAAAGTATAGCAATAAAACCATATTTAGATAAGTTACATAAAAACATTTAAATGAAAAGAAAGTAATCTTAAATGCAGCCAGGGGAAAATACATTCTACAGAGAAGATACTGTAAGACTGACAGCTAGCTTCTCATGAGATTTTTTTAAAGGACTATCTTCACAAGAGAAAAAAAAAAAAAACTGCTACTCTAGGATTCCATACCCAGTTAAAAATATAAACATATATTTTTGTATAAAAATTATTGTATTTTGTATGTATTTTTATATTTGTATGCATATATATATATATATATATATAAACTGGATATGGAATCCTAGAAATTATATATATTAACTGGATATGGAATCCTAATGAAAACTTGAATTCGGCTTCCAGCTAAAATGGAATAACATGAGTTGGAATATCTCTTTCATCTGAAACAAGCAAAAATCAAACCAAATATATGGAAAAACGGAGCTTTCAAGTTATTGGACATCAGGAAACAAAGGAAAGAGATCCCAGAGAGACAGGAATCTAATAAGTCACCCCTGTGATTGTCCCAGCTTACTGCTTTGAGGAAGTCTCCAGGCTGCAGCATAGGGAAGATATTACGTGAAGAGCCCGCAGAAGACAGAGCTGAATGTTCAGAGAAACCAAGGTAACCAGAGGTTGCTGCATAGAGCACAAGAAAGGAGAAAGTTCACAGAGAAAGAACAACAAAGATCTGCTGAGGATCCTCTTCAAGTATTCAGAGGAAAATTTAGTAGTGTATACATGTGAAGAAACTACACAATATAAAGAAAAATAATAATAATAAAAGAACTATCAAAAAGGATGAGATGGGTGATATCAGGCACTCACATGGCGTGGGTGTCCCTTTTCATCAGTCAGATGGGGAAATATCTCATAAGTCGTTAGGCATAGGATAGAAAACAGAGAAAGATCTTATGTTGTGGGAATTAGGTCAAGACCAAACATGGCTTTACTTCTGACAAACAAATCTTAAAAGCAAGACCTGAAAGGATCAAACTAATTAAGTAAATTGACTGTGTCCCAGAACAAGACTCAATAATCTACAAGAATACAAAAATATTTAATACCCAATAGGGTAAAATTTACAATCTAACCAAAGATTACTAGGCATTATTGGAATCAATACGATGATATCTCAAATTAGAAGAAAAATAAATAAGTCAAAGTTGGCCAAGAACTGATTCTGATGGTGAACTGTAGCAAACAAGGGTATTCAAATAGCTATCATAACCATAATCAGTACATGAAAAAGTTAAGTAGAGACATTTAAAATATTTTTTAAAGACACAAAAAGAAAAATTTTGAAGATAAAATCTATGATGACTGAGAAGAAAAAACATGCTGAATGAATTAACTTCAGATAATTTCAGAAGAAAAAAATAGTGAACTTGATGAAAAAGCGTAGAGGCTATTTAAATGATCCAGAGAGCAAATTCAAAACAAAGAGTATTCAGTGAACTGTAGGACCACTTCATTTGTTCTAAAACATGGGTGATTGTATTCCTAAGGAGCATATGAAGAAAGGAGACATAAAAATGTATGAAAAAATAAATTATGATTATCCAATGATTAGCCAAATTTGATAGAAATAATATTTCCAGAGATCCTAAGCACAATGAAACTAAAAGCGTATCACTTGAGATGATGTGGTGAGTTAGCAGGTATACAATAACTCCTGAAGCAACAAATAGCCTTTTTGTTTAAAAAGACATTTACGGTTTATAAATCAGAAATTGAGATTAATTGGAATTATTTTTTTAAAACTTCAGTCTAAAATACTTCCCCACTAAAAAAAGTGGCAAAAGGGAACAAGAAACATGGGGACAAAAAGAAAACCAATAGCAAGATAATATAATTCAACCTATCAATAATCACATGAATTCTAAATGGTCTAAACAACACAATCAAATGTCAGATTGTATAAAAATACAGCACCCATCTCTATACACTGCATATAAGAAACTTTTTTGAAATATAAAGGCACATACAGATTATGATAAAATGATAAAATGTGTTTCCTATGATTACTTTAATAATATTAAAGCTGCGATAGCTATAAATAATATGAAAAAAACCCCACACACTAGATTTTAAAGCAAATAATGTTGGCAGAGATAGAGAGATATTTCATAATAATAAATTCATAATTTCTATCACAATTATAAGTATCAGAATATTTTATTGTATTATACAACCTGTAGCCTTACATATTGTGATACATATATCTCTTTATATAAATTAATTTTATTGCTTTGGAGGTACTGAGTCTGAAAAAGTTGAGAGCTACTGTCTTAAATCTTCATACTCTTACCAGTTTATTGAACTTATTTCTTTTTCATCTATGTTCACCTCTTTCTTTCATCACCAGAAGTTGGTGGAAATATGAAATTTTTTCTTTCTTTTTTATAACATAATTCATTTCATGGCCTACCAAGCTGGTATCAAACAACCAAAATGGCACATAAGCATGTTTTGCTAAACAAACACAATCTCTGCGCTGAGAAAAAACTGCCATATGGCTTGAAATTGATATACTTTGCCAACAATGACATGCATTACAGAATTATAAAAAAATGAAAGAATCATGTTGTCTTGAGAAATTTTGTACTCTATTTCCTTATGTGTACAGAGAGGTACAAATGTATTTTGACTGCCATTTATAGGTGATGGCATAATGCCAATAAAAACAAGATTCAAGTTTTCTGCCATCATAACATGAGATTTACTCTTTTCTCCCTCTCCCCTGTGATCAACAACCGTTGTATACAAAATTGTTGTCAGAATAAGGAAACATGGCGTGTGCAGAGAGCTGCACATGTGTTTAGTAGAGCTCTTTATTCACTCACAGACACTTTCTGCTCAGCAGTGTTCTTTTCCATATTGAGCATCTCAAGGAGATGATTATCAAATCAGAGAGTGATGCCCCAGGTTTTCAGTCTGGCATTTACAAGAACTGTTGAATATCTATGATTGAAAATAATTGCAAAATATATCAGAGTGATTGCTGAGTCAAACTGTGCTGTAGCTGTCACCAAGTTAGCACACATTCCAGATTAGTTTATACTTAGTCTTTACTAAAATTATGCATGTGGGGGATAGATTAATATATATGTGATTAATGTTGTCATGAGTGAAAATTCTGAAATTTCAAACCAAACGCAACTCTTTTTGATAATAATGTGAATTGTTAGCCACAATTTTTTCAAACAATTGATAGGTCTGGATAAAAGAACTGATTGCAAGTGAACCTAATTTTAGCCCATGATCTAATTCATCAGGATACACTCTCTGTGGAGCTAATGTTTTGGATGCACCTTCTGCCTGAAGGATAGAACATCTCCATACTTTTCATCTTTTATTGAAAAACTACTTCCAAGCAGGAATTAAGAGACCATGATATGTAATTCTGGTATTTCAGGAAATTAGTATTGTCAGCTAACTGATTTATACTTTATTGTGTTGTAACATAGATCATTGAGCAGAAACACAAAAATATTTAACAATTATATGCTGAAATCCTTTTACGGTTATAGTAACTAGGAACATAACATGCATATGAATATTCAAGTCACGTTTCACGTTTCAATTGGTACCTGATACTTCTCATGTAGATACCTGATATTAAATACAATACACATTGTAGACGTTTCTAAATTCTTAAAAGTTTAATTTGTGGACAAATTTTAATAAAAAGTATCAAGAATAGAAAATTAAGATTTATTTACTTTAAATATATGAGTTGCCACAATTAATCCTTCAACAACATTGGGAAGTAGGTAATAAAACCATTTTGCAAGTAAAGAAATCAAGGATCATAAAATGAGAGTTAATACATATAATAGAAGGTGTCACACATATGCCTATCGGATTCTATAATTTTTGAACTGGGCAAGTCCAAAGAAAGTACAGCATATTGGTTAAATAAGTTTGTCATCCAAGTCAAATGTTAAGTTTTTATAAGTTTTAAACAATTTAAACAATTAAAGCAGAAATTGATTCAGTTGGATTTATTTTTAAAGAAATAATTCTGGTTCCATGTCAAAAATGCATTAAAGGGTGTGTTAAATCCAATCAAAGATTAATTAGAAAGTTATTACTTTATTTCAGGGTGACATACTGACTTCTGATTCTGTAAAATGGGGATGGGAAGTTGTAAATATGAAATTGTTTTTAGAGGGAAACTCTACTTAAATTACCAATGATTTACATGTGCAGAATGAGAGCCAAGGACCCCTAGGTTTGCAGCCTGAGCAATGAGGTTGTGGTAAAGTCATTCACTGAAACAAGGAAGGCTTGGGGATAAAAATATATGCCTTTATCAATGTGCATTTTGTGCCGTGTATGTTTACTTAAAGAATTAGGAGTCTCAATTTGGGCATACATTTTGGCTTTTATCAGATCCGTAAGTAGAGATATCAAGTTAACAACTGATGGTGAATTTTTGGCATTCAGATAATCCTTGGCTAGACATAAATACTTTAGAATAGTCACATTCAGGGTGATATTATGAGCATAGATGAGTTTTCCTAGGAGATAGTAGACAGTGAATATATAAGAAATCTTCTGTTTTGTTTTATCAGTGATAAAGCCAATCACCATATAAAGACAAAGTGCAATATTTTATCTGTTTGCCATATGCAATTACTGTTTATTGATTTAAACAATCTCTTCATACTTTCTCATGAAGACACAGCATTAAGGCTTCCTAAAACCCTTATGATTCTGATTTAGCGTGGAATTTAAGGGAACAAATACTACATACAAAATATATATCCAAAGTGTTTGCCCAGACATTCCTCCATTAATAAACTCTTAATATACATTTGCACATACTGAAATGCATGATTTGTTCATACTTAACTGAAAATCTTTTAAAAACAATATTAAAATGAATGCCACATAATAATAAACGTAATGAACTAATTTTTATGTTTGTTAATTTATCTAAAGTAAAAACATTGATAAATTATTTATTAGTTGTGAATTAATTTAGATATGAATTTTTCACTGAAATATTTTGAAATACATTTTTAGGTATTAATGTTCATTATGGTCTTCAATTATTTGATATTTCTGTTAAAAAGTATGTTATATTTAAGAATGAATTATTTTTGTTTATTATTTTGCCTATTAATATTTAAAATAATGTTTTCTTATAACAATTTTTTTCATTTTAACAAAAAGGTGTGGATCTTGTTTGTAATCTTTGCTGATCATTAGATTTATATAGACAACAATTTAAATAGAATGATTTCAAATATCAGAATCAGTATCTCCCATGAACATTAAAAATTGCTTCCAAATTTTTAGTAAAATATATGAGGTTGAACCTTAACAAATGCAGATTTACACTATAAGACTAATAGGGCTATGTCATTTCCACACTCGAGGACCCATCTGGTGTTGTGAGATATCTTTTATTAAAAAATCTATATCCCAGTTAATACATACTTCTAAATTTTTTGATAAGAAAATTTTCTCATATTGACTGATCAATTAGACAGGTTTAGAACAAATGAAGATGTTTAATATACAAATTATGTAAAAGATCTTGAGTAGGGAAGTCTTTGAAGGACTTCATTTTCAAACTCTCAGTTTAATAAAATTAGAGATGATCACTTTAAGAGGTTGCATAAAACTACATTTATGAAAAGGTGTGTGTGTTTGAGCATACATGTGTTTATATGCAGACACATAGACTACTTTTAAAGTTTAAATTCATTAAATATTAGATTAAATCTCCCATGTACTTTGTTATAATCTTTCTGATATTATTTGGCTCTATTGCCCTCCCCAAATCTCATCTTGAATTATAATCTGAATTGTGATCCACATGTGTCATGGAAGGTACCTGGTGGGACGTAATTTAATCATAGAGAGAGATACAAGATGGCTGATTACTAGCAGCTCAGGATTGTAGCTCCCAGTGAAAGCACAGAGAATGAGAGGACGCCACACTTTCAGACAAGATTTTGTTGCTCACAGACCAAGAGATTCCAAGAGGAGGAGACCCACGAGTCACCAGCACGACTCTTGTGGCTAGCATGGCAGTTTTGAGCAGTTCTCAGTGCAGAATAAATGGCACTAGGTCCCCTTTTGGTCGATGTTTGGAGCTCTGGGAAGGCAGAGTCGCCCATTCAGCGGATTGAAAAGGGGACTCAAGAGGGAAGCCAGACTGGAGATTCCTGGGCAGAAAAGCACCAAGAATCTTAATGCAGCAGTTTTAGCTGGCAAGTGGGTTCCTCAGATTTCGGCGCTGGGAATCAACAAGTTGGACGTCCACTCAGAGACCTAATTTGAATGTTGGTAATTACAAAGATGAAAGGTGAATAAATTTACAATGATGGGAAGAAACCAACATAAAAAGGCTGAGAATACCCAAAATCAGAATGCCTCTCCCTCTACAGGGGATCACAGTTCCTCATCAACAGGGGATCACAGTTCCTCATCAACAAGGGAACAAGGCCTGATGGAGAATGAGAGCGTTCCAATAGCAGAATTAGGATTCACAAAGTGGATAATAAAAAACTTCTGTGAGTTAAAAGAACATGTTCTATCTAGCCCAATGTAAAGAAACTAAGAACGTTGAAAAAAGGTTGGATGAAATCCTAACGAGAATAGGCAATTTAGAAAGAAATATAAGTGAATTAATGGAACTGAAGAATACAATACGAGAACTCCGCAAAGTATGCACAGGTTTTAACAGTCAAATTGATCAAGCAGAAGAAAGGATATCAGAGGTCGAAGACCAACTTAATGAAATGAAAAGAGAAGACAAGATTAGAGAAGAAAAAGTAAAAAGGAATGAGCAAAGTCTCCAAGAAATATGGGACTATGTGAAAAGACCTAATTTGTGTTTAATAGGTTTACCTGAATGTCATGAAGAGAATGAATCCAAGCTGGAAAATATTTTTTCAGGATATTATTCAGGAATACTTTCCTAACCTCGTAAGGCAGGACCATACTCAACTCCAGGTAATACAGAGAACACCACAGAGATATTCCTCAAGAAGAACAACCCCAAGACACATAATCGTTAGATTCACCAGGGTTGAAATAAAGGAGAAAATTCTAAGGGCAGCTAGAGAGAAAGGTCAGGTTATCCATAAAGGGAAGCCTATCAGACTCACAGCAGATCTCTCAGCAGAAACCCTACAAACTAGAAGAGGGTGGGGTTCAATATTCAATATCCTCAAAGAAAAGAATTTTCAACCCAGAATATCATACCCAACCAAACTAAGCTTCATAAATGAAGGAAAAATAAAATTTTTCACAAACAAGCAAGCACTCAGAGATTTCATCACCACTAGGCCTGCTTTACAAGAGCTTCTGAAAGAAGCACTACACATAGAAAGGAACAACTAGTATCAGTCATCCCAAAACCTTACCAAAAGGTAAAGAGTATCTTCGTAATGAAGAATCTACATCAGCTAATGTGCAAAATACCCAGCTAGCATTAAATGACAATATTAAACTCACAAACATCAATATTAATCCTAAATTTAAATGGATTAAATACCTTAATCAAAGACACAGACACTCAAATTAAATAAAAAGTCAAAACCCATGGGCACGATGTATCCAGATCCATCTCATAAGCAAGGACACACAAAGGCTCAAAACAAAAGGTTGGAGGAAGACTCTGCAATCAAATGGAGAGCAAAAAACAAAACAAAACAAAAAACCAGGAGTTGTAGCTTTTGTCTCTAACAAAATAGACTTTAACAGTAACAACAACTAAAAGAAACAAAGAAGGACATCACATAATGGTAAAGGATCAATGCAACAACAGGAGTAATGATCATAAATATATATGCACCCAATATAGGAGCACCCAGTTACATAAGACAAGTTCTTAATGACTTATAAAGAGACTTGGACTCCCGCACAATAATAGCGGGAGACTTCAACAGCACATTGTTAATATTCCATGGATCAATGAGATAGAAAATTAAGAGGGACATTTATGATTTGAACTCAGACCTGGAACAAGTAAGCTCAGTGAATATTTATAGAATTTTTCACCCCAGGTCCACAGAACATACATTTTTTAAAATATCACATTACACCTATTTTGAAAGTGACCACATAATTGGAAGTAAATCACTCTTCAGCATTTGCATAGCATTTCACAGACTTAAATGAAATATTGATTGACTGTTAGTTTGTTATTTTCTTCCCTTATTCCTTCCTGTCTCTGCTGTTAAGTACAATTATCGGCATAAAAGAGGTTTTTAATACCTACTTTTAGATTGCATTACAGCCTGGGCAATAGATCAAGACTCCTGTTCTCTCTCCCCCTTTCTCTTTCTCTTTCTTTCTTTGAGGCCCTCTCCTGCCCCACCCCTTCCCCACCTCCCACCGCCTCAAAAAAAAAAAAAAAAAAAAAAGAAATTCACATGCTTCTAGTTTCAGTGTAGCTGGAAGCCGCTATGTATTACACTCATTATTTCTCTGTGGCCTTGGTATCGAGATTGCCAAGGAACTTTATAAACACCTTCATTTCTAGTAATTTTTTTTTTTTAATTGTGTATACATTTAATGCTGGGTGCGATGGCTCATGCCTGTGATCCCAGCACTTTGGGAGGGTGAGGCAGGTGAATTAAAAAAAAAAAAAAATCATGGAGATCATGGCCCTCATGCTGCTCATACTGTTCTCATGACCGTGACTGAGTTCTCATGAGACCGGATGGTTTTATGGGGGGATTTCTCCTTGCTTTTCTTTCAAACTTCTCCTTTCTGCTGCCCTGTGAAGAAAGATGTGTTTGCTTCCCCTTCTGCCATGATTGTAAGTTTCCTAAGGCTTCCTAAGCCACGCTGAACTGTGAGTCAATTAAACCTCTTTCCCTTATAAATTACCCTATCTTGGGTATGTCTTTAACAGCAGCATGAAAACAAACTAATACACTTTCCTTCCTAGTGTCTTACATTTTTGCAAATAATGTTCTTTTGTGATTTGCCATATGTGCAGAATGACTTTTGGAGTTTAATTTAAAAAAATAAATTGGTAAGTAATTATTTTATTATTTTCCCCACAACACTCTGCTTACTTAAATTGTAAAGTGTAAAACTTGAAAAATGTGAAACAATATATG
The DNA here is from genome assembly GCF_001604975.1 of Cebus imitator. Lineage (NCBI taxonomy): Eukaryota > Metazoa > Chordata > Mammalia > Primates > Cebidae > Cebus > Cebus imitator. Next base: position 4,877,178 of record NW_016107448.1, read on the forward strand.
AATATCTGGTATCTTCACATTTGGCCTGAAATAAAACTATTTCAGCCTAATTGCAGCCATAGCCCACCTCCTTAAATGCGCCCCATACATCACCTCTACTGCTGATTATTCTCTAGGCAGTAACGCACAGCATCACTAAATTTTCTCTCACTAAAAATATAGATGCCCACTGTAATCTCAAAAATAAAGTTACAAAACAAATAGTAGGCCATTCAGCTGTCACCCTGACTCTTATGCTATTCTTTAGGAGAATAATTTTCTATTATTTGGCACAAGTGTCTTACTCCTTAGAAATAAAACTTTTCTTGAGATGTGAGCGTATGTTCCCTCTTGAAGTCAGTAAGAGTTAAGATTGTGTGTTGAAGGGCATAAATTAAGTGGTGAATGCCTCGTAAGTTTGCCAAAAACTATTAGTCTTCTCTGCATCTCTGCTGCATTCCTATTTTCTTACATCTTTTCTTATGAAATATTTCAGGTGAAAAACTATAAAATGTAACAGAAACAATGTTCACAGCATCCATCTCTGTAGAACTTTAATATTTTACATTTTTAGGCTTCTTTATGTTTTATAGAAATAATCAATAATAAAATCAGTTGAAGCTTTCTTTGCACTCTTTCCAATACTATGGCTGCCCATTTTTACTAAGTAAACCACTATTACAAATTAGCATTTAAAAGTTCCAATCCTTCCTTTATATTTACATTACCATGTGTATGTACATGTACACAATACATAAAATTGAAATATATATTAAACTTTTAATAGTGTTAAAATATATTATCTCTTTATTTTCTCATTTAATATTATATTATAGTGTTATTTTCTTTGAAACATCCATATACAGTTTACCATTTTAAGAATTGTATAGTACTAAATTAGATTAATATATAACTCATAATTATATATGTATCTATCTAACATTCTGTTTATAAATATTTAAACTGTCTATAATTATTGTCATTTCAATGCTTCATGTTGTACATATTTATATTATTTTCAATATTTCATGTTGTACAAATTTTTATGGACAAAATTAGGAGGTACCAAAGACCTCCTAACTTTTGGCTATAACATATTTAAAAATTCATACTGTTTATAATCTTCCCATCTCTAACATATCCAAACATGCATGCACAATGAAATAAAATTATATTACTTGTAATACATCCTGACATATTCTTTTGTATTGTATTTCATTCAATCTGATTATCTAATAGACTTGTCAATACCTCTAATCTGATTTTATAATCCATTAATGGAGCCATAACTCATAGCTTGTAAAATATTCATCTAAGAATAAACTTAGATGAGACTCCCAGTTCTTGAAGTTTACTTTAAAATAAAATAAACATATTTACAAATTCTTCCATTGTAAAGTAAAGAATATTGTTACGAAAAGTAACCCAGTTATTTCCAGAGAGAGAAAAAAAGAGAGAAGCTGGGCATGGCGGCTCATGTCTATAATCCCAGCACTTTGAGGGACTGAGGCATGCATATCACTTGAAGACAGTTTGAGACCACTCTTTCTGACATGGAGATATCCTGTCTCTACCAAAAATGCAAAATATTAGCCAGGCATGATTGTACACACCTGTAATCTCATTTACTTGGGAATCTGAGTCAGGAGAATCGCTTGAACCTAGGAGGCGGAGGTTGCAGTAAGTTGAGATTGTACCTCTCCTCCCCTGCAGCCTGGGTTACAGAGTGAGATTCTGTCTTCAAAAAGCATAACAATAACGATAACATTTATTTAATATTCAGCCCCTTATCAACCTGAAGTAAAAGATTTCCCTGCTTTTTTCCTACTGTCAATAAGTTTTACCAAAATTGTCATAACTGATTGCAAACAGGACTCTTTTTTCCTCCTTTAACTTCAAAATTATCTAAACCTGGAGACCTACCTATTCTAGTCCATAATCTATCCTCTTCCAAATGCTCTCCACTCACCAGCACTTTCTTTCCATTCAACCTAACAGAAGCAAATTCTGTTCTTGATTTCTTTTCTGAGTATCACACTTAGTCAGAATTTTAAATTCTCTGTCACTTATTTTGCCAAATAATATTTATGCAGACATTTCCATTGTTCTACAATAACTCTAAGAACATATTGCTTAGCACAGCAACATTGTTATTACATTGGTAGCTTTGAACTTGAAACAGAACACATTGTAACATTTGGCTTTGTCACAAGGCAATACAACACAGAGCTCTAGTCACATTTTCTCTCTATGAACTTAAATCTCTGCTGATTACAGACACAAGAAGTGTAATAGCCTGCATTCTGACAAATATGTAATATGTTAAGGCTCCATATATCAATGCTATGTAGAATTACTCCGATTAATTTACATTCACTTCTAGTAAACAGTAATTCCCAGTCCCATAAACAGGGATTTACATGTTCAGTAGAGCATTAGAAAGGTATTGTCAACATGCTGATCTCATAGCTCTGCTATCTGTGGGGTTTCTAAGGCAATTATTTTAGCATGTCTATCATATTACTATTATGTTTCTGGAGAGCAGGCGGCACGTTGTAAAAAGCTATATACCACGCAGAGATATTTTAGTTAGAATAAAGCAATGTATCATTTTTCTTAACCTTCTCAGCCCTTGCTTATTTTAATTTAAAACAATTTGAATAAGTATAAAACATTGGTTTCTCAGTTATACTGCCCTTAAAATGAAGCATATTTCTTACCTGAAGGCATAAACTTTAGTGAGATCCTGATCATTTTCACTGTAACCAATAGTTGTACTATAAACTGAGGATTAAAGAGTACGTAGAGAACAAACAGCAGGAGCAGATGAATTCCTAAAAACAAATGATCTCTATTTGAATGCAAATACTGTTATTAATAAAGAATGAGAGAGAAAAACATTTTTAAAAATATGTAATATATTAAAATAAATTATTTCTGAGCAGATTGTTTTCTAGCGGCTCTTCAATGAGCTATTTTTTCATATGTTGGTAACTAATTATTAAATATATTTTGAATGTATTTTTAATATCCATAAACTAGAGATTTCATCTATATTTCTTGTCAGCATATTTGAAAATAATTTGGAGAAACACATTTAAACTGCTGGGTTTCATGTTAAGTGGGGAAACAATGGATCAAAGACTTAATCTACTCTGCAAGCTAGAAGCTGAATTAATGGACCTTAATACAATGCAATGAAGATAAGGTCTTCAAAGCCCATATCTGGCCTTTTTAACATATGTAAAGATACTATGTTTTGTAATGAAAGTTGATAACGGACAGCAATCCAGCTGGGCCTTACATATTGGCTGTTATTTATTTATCTATTTATATATATTTTCCTGATACTATATTTTGAATGTAGAATGACTCTTGTATTTAAAAGTACACAAAAAGATGGAATTCCTCACTCTTTTAACTGCATATATTATATTAAGAGATGAAGGAGGAGATAATGCAATTAGATGCTAATATTTTGGTCACCTTGGTAGAAAGCTTTACAGTTTCTACCATACTCCTGCTGGCTTCAAATTCCTCACAAATAAAAGGCAAACTACCTCTCTGCTTCCTTAATCTGAATCTTGTCCTTATCTAGTTCGTGCCCTTGCATACCCTGCTCATTCTTCTTTAATTTTCCCACCTTGTCATACAGACAAACTCTTGAGGATTTTCAAACATAAACACTCACCACATAATCTCATCAGAGGCTTCTCTCTCTTCAGAGGTACAAGTATTTCCACAGATTCAATAATCAGTGAGTCAACCATACCTTTATCAGATTTACATTTTTATTTTATATGCATCTATATTTCTACCACATAGGGTTTTGAATTCTTGAAGTGCCTCTTCTCTATTTTTTGTTGTTGTTTTTGTTGTTAATTTATTTTGCCTGTTAACCTTTCCCTACTAGGTTCTGATAAACATCTCAGTTAGTTCCTCAGAATACTTTCCTAGGATCTAGTTGTTGACATGTTATGTACTCTTTTACTATGTGACTGGACGTAGCCAGGCGTGGTAGCACCCATCTGTAGTCCCTGCTACTCAGGAGGCTGAGGCAGGAGAATCACCTGCAACCAGGAGGCAAAGGTTGTAGTGAGCCAAGACCAACACCATTGCACTCCAACCTGGGTGACAAAGTGAAACTCCATCTCCAAAAGTAAAATAAGTAAAAGAAAAGAAAAGAAAAAAAAAAAAAAAAAACTGTGACTTGACCTATCTACATATTTCTCACATTTGCATCATTAGGCATCATTAGGTTCAAACAATTCTTTAGAAACTAAATCTATTTTCTCCATGTTTCAGTAATACTGCAAATTCAACAAGTCTTAAAATTTAAAAAACTTTAGTTCTGTTCCCCAAACCTAGTTTTCTCCGTGTTTTCTATTCCAAGGAATGATACCAGCTTGTTGAGCAAGCCAGAAATCTGGATGTGTTCTGGATGTGTTCTTTTTCACTCTCTTCTCACAGTAAAGTCGTATGAATTTATTCCCTAATCATCTTTTTAATCTGGACACATATTGCCATTTCTATTTCCACAGTCATAGCTCAGTTTACGGTCATCTCCTAAATGGACCACTGTAATTGTTTCCTAAGATAATCTTACTTTATGTAGTATCTACTTTGCAAACTGCAGCTGAACTAAAATGTTACATTACAAATCTGCTATGAGAAAATCACATGTGGGAGTATTTTAATTTACTTTAATAGAGAGATTTCTTTGTTATGCAAATATCCCTTCAATGGCCAAATTGTCTTTCTAAAGGAATGTCATTAAGAGGGAAAAGAGCTTTAATTTATTGAAATAAAGACATAAAGCACTTATTCAAGTAAATAATTCTCTATGAAGTGTTTATGCATACATCTCACGTAAAATATGCTTCTTTCATGTGCACGCTTGAGATCTTTATGTTCTAAACACCCACAAATGCTCTGAGAGTCTTCATTTATCCTGTAAACAAGTGAGATGTTTTCTTTGTAAACCAAAAAAATTTGAAAAATAAAATAAAAGCACTGTAGCACATCAATATCATTAATACTTAAAATGTCATTTACATTGGTAAGCAACCTGAATAATTAAAAAATGCAAATTTAGCCTACTTAGGAGTAATAACTTTATATGTAAATTTTATGAGCTGAATTTCATCACTTATTCATAATATACTAACAATTAAGAAACAAAGTACTATAACAAAAATGTAAAAGTCAATATGTAAACAAGTGGGCCTATGGCAATTTAAGTGGAGTGAGATACTTTCTTGTCTATTAAGAAAAAGAATTTTATCTGGAAAATATTCATTGCACCCCACTAAAAGAAACTGTCTTCAAAATAAATTTGCAGAGTAACTGTTTTAGTCTATTATTTGAATATCATACTACAAAACTGATGACAACTAAGGAACATCACCTTTATTTATATTTTCAAACCCATTACGGATGATTAAGTTTAAAAATGAATGGTAAAAGGAAATGCCTGGTAAGTTTAAAACCTTATGAATCTAAAACAGATATGTGTTCATATTTAGTGCAATTTGAAAACTATAATTTATTTACATTGTTTCCTAGCAATTCTGCCAGGTTACACAAAATTTTCTATTATTTCTGTTTTCTAGGGTATTTTGTTACTATCTATTACATTTAAAATGTAACATCATTATCCTTCATTTCTATTTCCATCTGTCTTCTTTTTATCATCTACCACTATTTTTCTATCAATAAAATATCATAATAATTTCCTTATATATATGCTTCTGCAGCCATGAGCTTGATCAAAATCTTGAGAAAAAAAATGAAAACTCTAGAGCATTATAATCAATGCCTCATTGAAAAGACTAGCTGAGTTTTTCAATTTCTCCTAGCTAATAAATATAAGATCTGGGCCTAGAATACAGGTCACTCATTTTCTAGGCCAATGCAAGTAAAATCATGCAGATACCCCACCTTTTAAGACAGTATTTTTTTTATTAATGTCCCCCTAACATTGTGCCCAATTGAATACAGTAACCCATGGTTGTCTTAGCTATTGCTAGAAGAAATTTCATCACATCACCACAGCCAGGATTTGCCTTTTGAAATCTGGTGGGATCAGATTTCTTCCAAGTTGTTTCTTTCATGTGAAGAATATTATGCATTGCATAATTTTCAATATTTGGTCAGAACAAGATAACAATAAATTTACAATGATGAAAAAATGTTTTATGTCCAGTCAAAAGCATACCTTTCCTATAAATCAGTCCTCTTAAACACTGCAATGTATTAGTCATAGTCTTTTTTTTAAATCTTTTATGTCCCATTGAAAGAAATCTAATGCACAGAATCATGAAAAGTAGCGTTATATAATGCGTTCTCTATTGTCCCAGATGATTACTTCTTTTATAATTTTGAAAATTGTTTGTATGGGTTATCAGTAATAAAACTTATCCAGTATCTACCCCTATTTTGATAGGTATAATGACTATGAAAGATAAGAATTTTTTCTACAATAGCTTTGTTGATGAACTACTGATACACACAGCATAGATAACTCACAAAATATTTTGCTTTCCAAAAAAATTGAAAATATTTATATTATAAAATTTAATTTATGTTATTTTATAAGACAGACAGAGGAAGTATATACAAATATAAAACTCATTAGTGATTGCTTAAGTTGGAGGATGATTACATCAAAGAAAACATCTTTTTTTTTTTTAATTTTTATTATTTTTTTTTATTTTTTTTTATTTATTTTTTTATTTTATTTTTTTTTCCCATTTATTTCTTTTATTGTATTTTAAGTTTTGGGGTACATGTGAAGAACATGCAAAATTGTTGCATAGGAACACACATGGCAGTGTGATTTGCTTCCTTCCTCCCCATCACCTACATCTGGCATTAAAGAAAACATCTTTTGTGATTGAATTAGTCTATGCAGTGTTTCAATAGAGGATATAAGACTGCATATATTTTCAAGTTATCAAACTATACACTGGAATGTATGTATTTTAATGAATTTAAATTATATGCCTAAAAAATGTCTTTGTACAAAAACGGATTTTAATTTCCAATATACTTTTGGGAGATAAACCACAGTTAAATAAGTAATAATTGCCTAAAAGTTGTGCAGATCCTTACTGAAATAAGCTTATATAATTGCAAACAACTTGAGCAATACAAGGTGCTAAAAACAACAAATACGCTAGAAGACAAGGGTAAACTGTAGAAATAGCACATCACTGGAGAAATTAATAAAGTAATTTCTACAAATATATGTTTCTTGCCTACTTCTCTTTCCTCAGATCTCCCTAAAGAAGAAAAATTGTCTCCATTAATGAGTTCACCAGATATTAAAAGTAAACTTCTCAACAAAAGCATTGGGGACTAGACACAATAAAGACATCAAAATTTTAAGTAAAACTAATCTCTAAACTGGAGTTGTATACCATGCTGTACTATATGTAAAACGTGAAGATAGACTACAGGTACTTTCAGACGTTAAATAGAAAGTTACTGAATGATACACTATATCAAAATGGAGGAATGACCAAGGAAAGAGAGAGGTATTGTTTCCCAGACAAAGAGTACTCAACACAGAAAATATGAAATCTTAGTACTTCAGATGATTACAAAGTGAAGCCTCAGAATGACAACTTTGGAAATCTGTAAAACTGTCGTAGAAAAATTCGAAAAGAGTACATCGATATCTAAGAAAAGCAATGAGACATTTACTAACATTTCTACCTATGATGCTGTGTTTTGTTTAAAAGGTTACTGTACCCTGTATTGTATCTTTTTAGCTGATAGGAAACATAGGAAGTAGTAGAGGAGCCAAGAAATGGATTCTCCAGGAATCTTGTATTAGAAAGCATTCCGCTGAATAGCTTTTAAAATGTTACTTCTAGGGTTATCTGCCTCATTAACAACATTTTTTTGTTGTAGTTGTGTTTTTTTTTGTTTTGTTTTTTTTTTGACTCAGAAGTCTATCTTTGATTTTATAAACTGACATGATTTCTTTTTCTGTCATGAGTGTATTGTAATAATTTTTTGTTTTGTGATCAGCATACCCTTTAATTGACCAGTGTTCACTTTGATGCCAATAGATCCACTCTTTCAATACACAATTGAGATCTTTGTTTTTAGCTACACACAGTGTTTTTCTATTTTCCATTAACTTTCATCCCGGACCCTTATACTTCTGTTTCTCTATGACTATATGGTTATAATTCCAACACTATCCTTCTATGTAAGGTATTTCACACTTATACCACTGCCCAGTTTCTCCAATAGCTGTAGGCCTTTTTGATATTTTTTAACCATATATTTACACCGCTAAATGGAGATTAAGACAAATCACAATGAGTAATGCATGCAGGTCTTGGACCCATATCGGGTATTGTAGGGAACCTGTAGATGTAGATGCATTTGGCCAGTCATGTACAATTTTACTATCCTTGTTGGGTGGACTGGCGAAGGGGAATATAAGCATAGAATAAGTAGTTATATTGCAGCTGAAAGAGGATGATAGGATCTTTTTTTTTCCTTAAGGACACTGAACATACTATGTGTTGTGTGCCTGAGTTTTGACTGTAACCTGTCAATGAGATCAAGTATAAAATTTTTAACTTCTAATGTCATGTTGGCACTCAAAAAGTTTTAGATATTGGAACATACTAGATTTCTGATTTTTGAATCAGGGATGCTCAAACAATGTAGACTGCTCTTTGAATTGATTTAGCTACAAAGGAAACTGTTGAGTCACAAAAAATCAATTTAGGATACATAAAGGGTTTTATAAGATGTAAGAGAGTACAGAATATTCTAACGATCAAAAGAAAGAGAATAATATACATACAAAGAATCAATTTGTGTTCTGGACCTCTCAATTTTGTGTAACTTCACGTAGAGACACCTCTAAATTTACCAGAGTAGCCTACCATGTATCTTCATCCCACATTGTTTAATTTCATGCCTGGCTGATTTAGATATTAATTATTTGAGAGTGGAGATTGTATCTTGTTGATCACTTAATCTCTAGCAGTTGATACATGCTGCACACATCTAAGACTCAAGATCCAATTGTGGAAAAAGAAATAAATGACCTGATGTCTATAAAGATTTGTTAACCCTGATAAATATGAATAACCAGCTTTAATACTGAGATAGCATACTAGGAAAGTTTACTTTTGAAACTTTTTGTAGTGATCATGAAAGTGAAATTACCTTTTAAGAATAAACAAAATTATAAAATAAAATCTTATTATTTTATCCTAAACTATAATACAAGAACATAAAAATATGTTTTATTTTCATTTCTGTGAGTATTCTCATCTATATAATAGCAATTAGTCTGCCTATGACTGAAACGAAGACTGCGGGGAGACAGTAGTTTGTTTTCACTAATTAGAAGTGTTTCTAATTAGACTGTATCACAATTTGGGGATTCAGATTTCAACCAATCAAGTAAGACTTTATGCTTAGATATATGAAAAGTGTATTATGGCACAATTCATTGCTATACAAAATTAAACACATTGTTCTGTATATTAAATATTAAAAGCCACAATATAATTTCATAAATACCTCTGTATTTTTGTGGTAAGATTACTTAAATTGATATCCACCATTTTAATAAATATTTAAATGTACAAAACAATATAATTTACTATAGGCACAATGTTGTATAGAATTATTTATTCATCTTTCATTATTGAAACTTTATACCGTTTGATTAACAAGTCCTCATTTCCCCTCATCTTTCTGCCCTTTCTGCAAAAATTCTCTACAAAATATTAGCAAACTGAATCCAGCAGCACATCAATTAATTAACCATGATCGAGCAGCCTTCACTCATGGGTGGCAAATTTAGTTCAACATATAAAAATCAATAAATATAATTCACCACATAAACAGGTATTTAAAAAACTGTATGATCATCTCAATAGATGTGGAAAACTCTTAGATAAAATCCAACGTCCCTTTATGAAAAAAAAAAAAAAACCCTCAACAAACTAAGCATCAAAGGAACATACTTCAAAATACTCTTAGTTTTTCTCATGGCAGTCAGATTATGTTCCTTTTTACTCTAACTCACTATTCTCCAAGTGGTATCATTCAATATTTCACCATCAATATGTAATACTAGACACATAATAGATATAAGTTTTTCGTTGATGTTCTTTATCAGGTTGAAGGAGTTACATTCTAGACCTACTTTACTAAGAATTTAATAAGAATAGATCTTGGAATCTGTCAAATGATCATCTGACACAGATGGACATTTCAATTTTAAATAAACTTTTATTTCTTAATAGACTCCACTTGGTTTGAATGTGGTGTTTACACACACATATGTGTACACACACATATATATATTTCTGTATACAGCTTTGTAAATTATTAAGGATTTTTGTATTCACATGCTATACTGATGTGTAAATTTTTTGTACTATCTTTGTCTAGTTTTGTTATTAAAATTATAGTGGCCTCATAAGAGTCAAAGAGTTTTGCCTCATCTTCTAATTTCTGGGAGAAGTTTGGAATAATTTATGTTTATTCTTCTTTAAAATCTGCATAATTTTCCAGTAAAACCATGTGGACCTTGAGATTTTTTTGGAAGCATTTTAAGTTACATGGTTGATATCTTAATTGTTATAGTACTATATATATAATCTTTCTCATCCTGAGTGAATTTCGACAATGTTTATCTGAAAAACTGGTTCATTTCATTTAAGTTGTCAAATGAATTCATATACATTTGTTCATATTATTTTATAATTATCATAATTATTCTTTTAATATCTAAGGGGTCTTATATATTCTCTCTCATTCCTAATTTCTGACACTGGCAGGTTTTGTCCTCTCTGTCTCTTTATTAAATTTACTGATGAAATTTACAAGAGTATTTTATAATAAGATGTTATGCACAGTGACTATCTCAGAATCATGAGTGCATATGTGTCAAATTGTAACGATGACATCTATAAGAGAGACCTATACAATCTACAACTGAAGAGAATCCTGATTGTAACTTCTCTCTTTAATTGACTGCAGAGAAAGAAGTTCTTCAGTAACAGATATCCATCAAATAAGTCTATTTTTTGCTTAAGCTAAATAGAGTTAATTTTTGTTGTTTACTTCTAAGAACATTAATGTATACCTATAAGACCTTATCATATACACAGAAAAATGTTGATAGATGGTTGTTAAGGGAAACAATTCTTTTAATCTGGGTCACATATAATATAAAGCTTTAAAAGAAAACATCCAAATAAAAATGTGTATAATGGTACTAGGCGACTTTACAAACACTTGAAAATTAGCAAGAGATATAATTTCACTGGAATTCCTCTTTTAGTTGAAGTATTTAATATCTGAACCTCTACTTTATTTTTCTCTAAAACTAAATTAATGAGGGAAAGTAATAGAGGGGGTCACAGTAGGAGATAGGTTAGGAGCCAAGATGAAAAGAAGCTCCTACAAGCCAACAAAGTGAAGATTGAGGGACACAGATATAGAGAAAGCTTCTCACTCAACATGGTTTTCTGAGAAACCTACAAAGTGCTATCTAGAAAAGAACTTCACAGAAACTTTCAAAGTTCCTAAAATATGTGTATATACATATATAATATATACATATACATAGACACATATTTTTAAAACTCCTCTGAAAAAATTGGTTACCTCTGCCTACCACACTTTATAATTTTGTTGATTTTATTTATAACTAAGCATGATGAGAAAATAGATCTAATATTTGTTTAGAAAATATAAATCACATTTCATCTAGTAAAAATATGTTAGTGAACCACGAGCATAATTCCCTTGCCCTTCTGCTAGTAATATTTATATCTTTTTTTCCTTGAGCAATCTATGTATATTTTTATAACATTTTTCCACACTCAACATTTAGCCTAATAGATAAAAACTGCCAAGACCATTCCTGGGGTGATACGAGTCAATTGCCAGAAGAACAAGTGCAAGCACAGGATTTAACTCAAATAATTTAAATTTGTGGCTTTGAGCCATTTGTCCAATTAAAAGTGGCATCATTGCCAAATAAGTAGGACAACAGAAGAAAGAAAATGGGGCAGCCTGAATAGAAAACAATATCTAATATCTACCTCTGACATATGAATATCTACTCTTGATAATCCCTAAATATTTTGGTATTAATCTAATCTAAGCATATGAATATAATTTTAAAAAATACTTTTTAAATGCTCTTTCAAATAATTACAAATTCATAATACAATTGTAAAGTTTTTACTTGTGGCTGTTACTAAAATAAGATCCCTTAGGATAGTGAGAATTAAGACACTCCAAGGTGCTATTTCTGTCATGTAGTACTAGTTGATAAAACAAATACAGTCAATAAATTCCATCAGTGAGTATACTGAACTTTGTGCATATGGAGAGTAAATTTAATTTTGCACGTCATAATATACTCTTTATCCATTAGCAGACATTTAGATACTAAGCATGTTACATCTTTTTTTTTTTCCAGTTACAACTTGTATCACTAAGGAGAAGAACCGAAAATATATTTAATCAGAGTCAAATATATTATTAAATGAAGGAGATAGCTTCTGGTTTGTAGAAAGAGGATTTTCCAATTCTTGAGTCTATGTAAAATGGTGTAATTGGTTCCTTTAATAATGTCTTAGCTGTAAAATTGCCTCATAGCTACCACCTGAATCACTGTCTTAGGATGCCCTTGCCTCAAAGGTGTCGAGCAGGTTTTCTTTGGGCTTTTGAGAATTGAAGGTTTTGCCTTGTAATTTCCATTCTTTGTTTCTATTTTAGCAGTTATTTATTAAGTTATAGAGTCAAAGTATTAAACAGTGTGCTCTAAGAGCAGTCAAAGGTTTATTAGGCTCTGCTGCACGATGGAAGGAAACTTTAAGGGCTATATGATTCATCTAAGGCAGAAAATCCACCTAAGAGTTTAGAAATAAAAGGTAGAATACTAAAATGTTTGATTGTGTTGTATGTCTTTGTGCATCTCTTGCATGAATTTGTGGCAACAAAAGATGGTATAGAAGATATTTGCATTCTGGGTCTTAGAATAGTCTTTGCATCTCCTTTAAAGAAGAAAGGTGACACTACCTGCATGTGAAGCACATATTACTTCATTGTTTCAGTCCCTATTTTGACTGTCATAAATCTGTCACATAAAATACATTTTCTGATTTAAGACATTCATAAAGTTATCTTATTGTGGTATTGTTTATGTTGAAAGGCAAATTAAATGTATGTAATGTTTAAAAAGTCCCTATTCATAATATCACTAATAATTTGATAGTTGATAAAGTGTCCTTGAATGCATTTTCTTACTTATTTATATTAATACCCTTAAATGGTGGAGTTATGTGGATTAATTCAGAGCTAAAACTTTAGTCATTCTATTCAAACATTTTTCCAGGTTCAGAGGTTACTCTATATTTACAATCTACTAGTCGGTTGCAATTTTTAAAGTATTAAAAGCATATGCTTAGACATTTAAGTGCAAAAGTCAAACTTAGATAAAACCAAAAAAGCAGAAGTCCTAAACTAGTACTTATACTCTAAGGTAATTTTTTAGTTTGAGCTATTTTTTTATCTTCATTTCCTTGATTCACTATTTATGTCATATCTAGCAAACACTAGCAAATCAGAAAAATCATATCAATGCCAGGTGAAGACAGAAGGGTAACATCATATCCGCTTCCAAATTTGGATGATGGTACTACTGCAATAGGATAAAATAAAATCATTTCTAGTTTTGATATTACATAACAAGACCTCTATAAATACTACTATACAGGTTTTTGTGTTAAAATAAATATTTATTCCTTTGGGGCAAATACACATAGATGTAGAATTACAGGGTAACATGGTAAGTTTATGATTATATCGCCCAGAAACTGCTATCCTATTTGACTAAGTGGCTACACCATTTTGCATGTCCACCAGCAATGCAATGTAGTTCAATTTCTAAGCATCTTTACTAGCAGTTGATATTTTGCTACTACTCCCATCACTACTACTATTGCCATTACTACTATATTTTGTATTTGAGGCACTATAATAGGTGTGTAGTGATAACATATTGTAGTTTTAGTTTGCATTTCTCCAATGACCAATGATGCTTAGTTCCCTCATATGTGTTTATTTGCCACCAATATAACATTCTTAGTGATTTGTTTATTCAAATTTTTTGCTAATTTGTAAAAATTATGTTATTTCTCAAAATTGAGTGTTTAAGTTTTCATATATTCAAAAGACAAGTGTTTTATCAGATAGATATCTTATAAATATATCTCCCAATATATGGCATTTTAAGCCCAAGTGGTTTTATTTTTTTTTTGTTTTATTTTGTTTTAATTTTTAAGTTCCAGACATAGGCATAGGCACGGACTTCATGACTAAAACACCAAAAGCAATGGAAATAAAAGCCAAAACAGGCAAATGTGATCTAATTAAACTTAAGAGTTTCTGCACAGCAAAAGAAGCAATCATTAGAGTGAATGGGCAACCAACAGGATGGGAAAAATTTTTTTGCAACCTACCCATCAGACAAAGGGCTCATATCCAGAATCTGCAAAGAACTAAAACAAATTTACAAAAACAAACAAACAAAAAAACCCATTCAAAAGTCGGTGAAGGATATGAACAGATGATTTTCAAAAGAAGACATTTATGAGGCCAAGAAACATACAAGAAAATGCTCATCATCACTGGTCATTAGAGAAATGCAAATCAAAACCACATTGAGATACCATCTCACACCAGTTAGAATGGTGATCATTAAAAATCTGGAGACAACAGATGCTGGAGAGGATGTGGAGAAATAGGAACACTTTTACACTGTTAGTAGGAGTGTAAATTAATTCAACCATTGTGGAAGACATTGTGGCAATTCCCCAAGGATCTAGAAATAGAGATTGCACTTGACCCAGCAATCACATTACTGGATATACACCCAAAGGACTATAAATCATTCTATTATAAAGACACATGCACATACATGTTCATTGCAGCACTGTTTATAATAGCAAAGACTTGGAAGCAACCTAAATGCCCATCAGTGATAGGCTGGATAATGAAAAAGTGGCACATATATACCATGGTATACTATGCAGCCATAAAAACCGAGTTCATGTCCTTTGCAGGGACATGGATGAATCTGGAAACCATCATTCTCAGCAAACTGACACAAGAGCAAAAAACTAAACACCTCAAATCTCACTCATAGGCAGGTGTTGAACAATGAGAACACATGAACACAGGGAGGGGAATATCACCCACAGGGGTATGTTAGGGTGTGAGGGGCCAGGGTAGGGACAGTGGGAGGCAGGTAGGTTGGGGAGGGATAACACTGGAAGAAATGGCTGATGTAGTTGATGGGGGGATGGAGAAACAAACCACCAGGGCATATGTGTACCTATGCAACAATCCTGCAAGATCTGCACATGTACCCCAGGACTTAAAGTACAATTTAAAAAAAAAAAAGTACAATTTAAAAAACAGTTCAGTTTACCAAATTTTCATCCATGGAGTAGGTATTTTCTGTCATATTTAAGCTATCCTTTGCCTATTTCAAAGTCATATTGTTATTTCTCCTCTATTTTCTGCTCCTCTTCTTCCTCTTCTACCACCTCCTCCTCTTGTCTGTCCTTTAGTTTTAGATTATTTATTTTAGTTTATGATCTACTTAGAATTAATTTGCATATATTATACAATAAATTACAAACAAAACAATACAAAAAAAGTCAAGCTTTTTTAAAATGTGAATATCCGCAAATCCTATCATTATTTATTTAGAAGACTTCATTTCTTAATGGATTTGCCCATGTGTCTTTGTTGAAAATCAATTGACCAAATATGTGTACCTGGTTTTCTAGACTCTATTCTGTTCAGTTGTTCTATGTCTAGTCTTTTGCTAGTACCACACTGTTTGATTACTGCAGGTTTACAATCAACTCACAAATTTTAAAAAGTGCCTTCCAACTTTATTTTTTTTTGAAAATTGTTATACTGTTTTTTTTTGTTATTTTACTTTTAAATATAAGTTTTAGAATCTGTTTGCTAATTTCTGGAAATTCCTTCTCGAAATGTGATTGGAGTTGTGTTGAAGCTATAAGCAAATCAGAGCAAACTTGTTTTTTTTAAAAAATTGAGTGTTATAATCTATGAAAACAGTGTATTTCTCACCTGTCATAGTGGCTCACAGTTGTAATCCCAGCACTCGGGGAGGCCAAAGTGGGTGGATCGCCTAGGACAGGAGTTTGAGACCAGCTTGACCAACATGGTGAAATTCTGTCTCTACTGAAAATACAAAAATTAACTGGGAGTGGTGGTGTGCACCTGTAATCCCAGCTACTCAGGAGGCTGAGGCAGAAGAATCCCTTGAATTAGGGAGGTGGAGTTTTCAGTGAGCTGAGATCGAGCCATTGCACTCCAACCAAGGCAACAGAGTGTGACTCCATTTCAAAAAAAAAAAATACATAAAAAGAAAGAAAGAAAGAAGTGTATTACTCAATTTATTTCTCAATTTATTTAGGTTTATTTTGATTTATTTCATCTATGTTTAGGGCTTTTAACCATATCTATCTTGCCCATAAATATTTTAATATTTCTGTTATATATTTTCATATATATGTTTCAAACATAATATAGAAAACATATATCCCTATACAATTACAAAAACAAATTCAATTTTATAAATATAATTAATTTTACATATTTACATTGTATCCTGCAAACTGATAAACTTATTATTCTTAATAACATTTTTGTTATTTTTGATATTTATTTTAGAAATCAAATAATATGCAAATAGACAATTTCAATGACAATCTGTGACATTTATTGATTTTTCTTATCCTATTGCACTGACTAGGGCCTTCAGTACAATAGTAAATAGATATGTCTTTGTTCCGTATGCAAGAGAAAACCTTTTAGTCTTTCTCCATTAAATATTTTAGATATAAGCTTATTGTGAGTTTCTCAACTTTTATATAGTTGAGGAAGTGCTACTTTCTTCTCAGTTTGCTGAGAGTCTGCCTGTCTCTGTGTGTGCATGTGTGTGTTTATGTGAATATGCAAAAATTTGCTAAATGCACTTTCTGCAACGTATTTTTGTATATTTGGAGATGGTGACATGGTTATTCTTCCTTAGTGTGTTGACTTGGCGCTGTAGTCGGAATGTTTGTGTATCCCTAATGTTCACACGTTAAGGACCTAATCCTTAGGTATTGGGAAATGGGACTTTCTGAGAGATTATTAGGTCAGGAGCATGAGCCCTCACACTTAGGATTGGTGCCTTAATAAAATACAGTCAAAGGAGCTCATTTATCCTTTCCAACATGTGAGGAAACGGTCCAAAAGTGTCATCTATGAGAAAATAAACCTTCACCACACACTGAATATGCTGATATTTTGATTTCATATTTCTCAACCATCACAGCTGTAAGAAATAAATTTACTTTGTTAGTAAGCTGCTCAATCTTAGGTATTTTGTTAGAGCAATGCAAATGGAGTAAGATGTATAAGGAATTACACTTATTGGTTTTCAAATGTTAAATTAGCCTTGCATTTTAAAAATAAAACACACTTGGTTGTAATGTCTTGTCTTCATAAATTATTGGATTGATTTGCAAATATTTTGTTGATGATTTTCCCATATACATTCATAAAGAACATTTATCTGTAGTTCTATTTTTTTAAATAACTTTTTTTCCTATTTTGGTACCAGAGAAATGTTGCCTCACAAAAAAAAGTATTGGGAAATATTATCTCTTTTTTTTTTAAGAAAGGTTTGTATAGAATTGATAATAT
Source organism: Cebus imitator (assembly GCF_001604975.1). Lineage (NCBI taxonomy): Eukaryota > Metazoa > Chordata > Mammalia > Primates > Cebidae > Cebus > Cebus imitator. The sequence goes on from NW_016107448.1 coordinate 4,894,953, forward strand.
TTTTTCTTTAAGTGTTTGGTAGGCAAAGCCATCTGGGTATAAAATTTGTTCTTTTAAAAGTAGCCAGGCACAAATTCATTTAAAAAATACAGGATTATTCAATTTATCTAATTTCTTCTGAGTGAGCATTGTGTCTTTCCAGGAACGCATTTCACCTAAGTTTTTAAATTTTTACAGTTATGTAGTTAGCAATGATCTTCTGTCATTCTGTTAATGTTTGTATGATTTACAGTAATGTCCCCAATTTTATTCTTGATATTTATAATTTTTGGGTTTTTTTCTTTTTTCTTTGCTTAGTTTTATTATTTACCAACTTATTTTTTTTAATTATTTTTTGTAATTTTTATGATTTCAATTTTCCTTGTTTCGGTTTTTACCTTTATTATTTCTTGGCTACTGGTTGTATTGAGTTTAATTTGTATCTTTATAGGTTTTTAAAATTTATACATTTATAGAATTGAGACTATTTTACACTGTAAACATGAAATTTTAGTGTACATTTTAAGCTTCTATTAAATACTTTTTAAAAATATCAGATTATAAAATGTCACATAATCAGAATTCAAAAATGGGGCAGTATCATATTATAACAAGTTTTGTCTCATAAATTATTTATTTAATATCTAGAAATTTGAAATCTAAAATAAGATATAATAAACTTATGCAGAAAAAAATAGCTGATATTGAGACTCTTTGTAAATTAAGAAGCAAAAATGGAGAACATATAATACCAGGTATTAAAATACATGTCAAAGTTTTAGAAATAAATGCAATGTTCTGTTAAAGTAGAAATATCCAACAACTCTGGATCCTCTACTTTATTACAATGATTTTCTCAAATAAGTATTTGTAACAAAATTCACAACTGTGAGTTTTGCTTCTGCTTTTCCATTGATTTGAAATTATTTTTTCCTAAATAACCACATGGAGATTATTCTCTACTCTTTAAGCTTTCTGAACATATAACTTTTTTCACCTTCCATTATAAATTAGCACACATCACTATCACACTGTAAGTTTCCTGTGCATATTTTGTCCTCATTACACTTATAATCACCTTGCATACTTTAAGTTAATATGTTTGATGATTGTCCATATCCCTAAATATAGATAAGGTCTATTGAGATCAGTGATTTTCTATTATGAATTTAGTTTGTTGTTATTTTTTATTACTTTTAATTTCTATTACTTTTAATTTCTATACCCGAAATGCCTATATTTGGGCCTGTTCATGGCAGTACTCAAAAAGTATAAAGTCAGTAAATTCATTAATAATGAACAAAGTAAAATCCATAGGAAAAAAATCTCAACTAATTTGGCATGAAAACAAAATAAAATTCCATGCAAGTCTGGAAGAGAATATTTGCAATTTCTAAAACTAATTATACATTAATATATGTTTTTAATCCTGAAAAAAACTAGGAAAAATAGTAAATATATTAGAAAAATGTTCAAAAGGATGCAACTGTCCAGTACGTAAAAGACAAACAGGTATATAAAAATGTCTGACAATATTCTTAGAAGTGTAAGGAATACAAATATGAGCAAAACTAACATAGCACTTTAGCCTGATAGTATTAAAAGAAGTAAAATTTGGTAACACCAAATAATCACAATCATATGGGTATTTGGCAACACTTTTTCTTTCCTGTTATGAGCAGATCACCTTGACATTAATGGAAATTCTCTACATTCTTACTATCTCAAAATTGCATTTCTATCTTTAAATTAGTAACAGATCCTTTTAGGAACAGATATTAATATGTTCATGATAGTATTAAGAGGGGTGGTAGAAATTTGGATATAAAGTCTATCAATGAGAGTATAAATAAAAGTAAAATGTGCTAGGTATGTAAAACGGAATGCTGTGATGCAGGCAAAGAACTAACTATATGTGTATAAAAAAATAAAGGGGGTAAAATTTAATTTTTTGTTAAAATATGACATAAAAATACTTCTTATAAAAATAAAATTTAGTACTATACCTTTAGAAGGATATTTATATATATAAAGCCATGTCATATTTTAAATTAAGAAAAGTACGTGTCTATATACGGAAGGGGATAGAAATTGGGTCTAGGGTTGAAAATGAATATCAAGGGCTTTTGCAAGGATAAATGAGAGTGAATAATCTGAGGTTAGATTAATTCATCTGTTTGCATATGTGGTTTTACAACTTTTAAAGAGAGTTTAAATATCCAAGGCAGAGAAAGACAAGCTTATGATGATGGAGTATGTCTAGAGTGATTTAGTTGGGAGCCTCTCATGGCCTGTGTGTTTGGTAATTATGTTAGAAAGATCCCTACAGTGAAGATAAACATATCAGTACATGTCAGCCTTATAGTACAAGGCTGATCATCAAACTACTTTGAATTAGCTACTTACATAATCATTGAGAACAATTCAGATTATAATTGGCAGTTCAATTAGGTTAGAATACAGTGATAAGAAATACTGAGTGAGCACAAGTATCTTGTTTGCTTATTACATTTCTTTTTAAACAATACATGTGACATTTATGTTTTAAGTACATGCATTTCTTACTGGGTGTATTTTCCATGAGAGGTCTTGGGAAGCTGTTTTTCTATTACTGAAATATTAACTTATTTCCCAGGCTTGCAATGAATGGTAAACAAAAGACCCCGGAGTTTGGGGACAAAACCAAGATGCTGTCATCCTTGGGGGGAAGCTGGCTTTTCTCATGTGAGATACTCATCCATTTCAACATTTCTGTTCCATCTAGGATACCATTGCCTCCCTATGCTGTAAGGTTGAGGTAGGAATCACAAAAATTTGATTATTAATATCTTTATTAATATTTTTAAATGGTGATTATTGAGATACACATTAACACCATAGTAGCCAGTTTACATTTCATCAAGGAAGGCATGTTAAAAAGGTAAAAAATGGAGAAAATGGCAGAAGAAACATTATTTTTCCATAAAACATAATATTTTTTGTACAAAACTTGCCTATTTATGGAGATTGCAGTGAGCCTCGGCATTCCAGCCTGGCAATAGTGTGAGATTCCATCTCAAAAAACAAACAAAAATAAAATTTGCCTGTTTATTTACCTGTATATAAGGATTACTACACCTCACATTTCCTCAACTGACATGAAAATGTCTATGTACTTGTATCATTTTAGCATTAGAAAAATATTTCAAAAGTGGATTGTTTGAAGTAATCTAAAAATTGATTAATTGTAATATTTAGAAACTGGTGGTTTTCAGTTTTTTTCCACCATATAAGTATTTTGCATATGTTGCTGAAAAATATGTGGACTAGCATTTAAAAATTAGCATTCAGAATTTGAAATAAAACAGTTTGATATGCATGCAAATAAGAAATTTGCTGTATTGGTCCAAATTCCTGCATGGTAACAAAATTTCAGAAGATCATTTTTGGAAGGAGTATTTACTCTTTAGTTTGCTGAAATTGTCACCTGATAAATTTAATTAACTTAAATTATCTATTACATCTCTGAGGGTATTCAAATCTATGTTTCATATTCAGACCAATTGTTTAATTTCACAGGTGAGAAATTAGAGTTTAATTATAATTAGGTATAGGTAACTTCAAAGAAGATGATGGTGATGAAGATTGCTTAGAACATAAGGAATCTTTAAGTTTGATTTATATTTCCATCATACAGTGGTAATTCATTCATTTTGACAGTTTGAAAATTATTAGCAATGTCTTTTGTTTATTCTAACACATAATGATATTTTTAAAATATAAAGTGAATTGTCAATCACTCTTAAGAGTAATTGGCATTCTTAAGAGACACCTTGGCTATGATACATATGTTAATATATTTAAATAATTTAATGATAAATAGAGTAACATTTTGAATTTCTGACCTTCACTTCAATTTCTAATACTAATAAAATGAGAAGTTGTAAATTGCCCCAGTGTTTAATGATTGATGAATTTTTTAAAGGTATAATTTAGCATGCAAGAATATATCAATAAGGTGTAGAGCATAGGTTTTGTGTAGTTTTGCAGATAAGGGAATACTCTACTCCCTTTAAGGACATTAATTTTATTTTTTTAATAATAATAACAATTTGTATTAGAGCCTTACTGCTCAGAAAAGGGTGAAAAATTGTCTTTCCCAAAACATCATATTTTTGAACTTACTTTTAATAGAAGCGGTCCTTCATTCTAAAGCTGTACTCTGTTCTGGTTTATCCACAATGCAAATCTAGGTTACAGACAATTAACTATTTTGCTGAAGTTCACCAGGCAGTTTCAACTACAAGAAGCAAATCCAAACTAAAACCTCTGCCTCATAAAGCTCACTGCCGTGGCTCCTAGAGTTCCCAGTATTTATTCTTTATCCCTCCTCCAGAATCTCCTGCCACCCAGCTGAAATAAATGTCTCATAAACCTTCCTTTTTACTGATTTGTAGATAAGTTAATTTCTCTCTTTGCTTTTATTTATTAGCTGATAAAATGAGATAATATGAAATCTATAATGGATTCTACTTAACTTTAAAATGTGTTTTGAGATGAATTTTGCATAAAAAATATTGTAGAAAGTAACATTTTATTGTATTGCATTATGACCAGTCATTAGGTTTGGTGAATTGGTTCTTCTGGCTAATGTTTGTGTTAAATTAAAAACACTAAATTGAGATAATCATGCATGAATCCTGCATGAGGCATTAACAATATAATGCTGGAAACAAAACTGATATCTATTGCACTATAACTAGTCAAAGGGAAAGAAAAACTTAATACTGCAAACATTCTGTGATACTTTCAGTTCCTCTGGAAACAAAAAAATAGTATTATTTTGATTCCAACTATATTAATATGGTACAGTATAATTAGGAAAATTATGAAGATAAGTAACTACGTTCAGGTAAGCTGAAAACAAATATGTTTCTGTAGTACCACTATTTTCAAGTAATGAAGGATGTATAACTACCAAGCTTTGCTACTCCAATTTTTTTAAATAGAAAAATTTTTCAAGAGTATGAATTACCCACAGTGGCTTAATCCTGTGGCGTGCTCCTAATAAATACAAATCTACTAATAATGCATTTACCCTTGGGAGCTTTGCAAAAGCTTATAGTACTTCCTCATGCCAACAGAGTCATTTCATTCATCTGTTACCATTTTGGTTGTTTTCATGTCTACTGACTTTTAATAATTGAGATTGTATACTGCATCCACTCCCTTCTCTACAAACATTGACCCTTAGCTTCGGTGGCACTAGCCATCTGGAACTGTCTGCCCTCTTCTCTTCACATCACTGGAAACCTAATTCACTGTTTGCTAAAGTACAAAACTCCCCTTTAGCTCAGTGGGAGTTTGAAGAAAGATGAGTGGTAGATTGAACACTCATGATCCCCTGCCTAGTTTTGAAATGCAGCCAAAATATTGCCACTTTTCTGAAAAAGAGACCTACTTTCCATGGTAGGAATCAGCACATATTTAAAGAAAATATAATAACAATATTTGTTGATCAAACATATTAATCTCAGCATTTGGAAACGTATCAAGCACAAATTACAATGCTTCTATTTCTGTGACTGAGGCAGTTGAAGAAGTAACCACTATATGAAGTTAAATTCTATAAATGACATACGTTAGTTAGATGAGCCCTTGTGATTTATCAGTCACCAATACCTTTGTCTTTATTCAGAAAAGAAAAATACTTTCACGTAACCTAAAGTAATCAGAGTTTTATTACTATGTACAAATCAATCTAGACAATATAACTTTGTTTTTCAATAACTCAGAATAATAAATAAAATTAGGGTTAAGGGGAATAAGGAAAAAAATAGTTTCAGATACTGTACCTTAAAGGGTATCTAAAATTCACAACAGCTTCACCATATCAGTATTTATCCGAGGCCAAAATATTTTATTTATTATTAATGATTATAAACAAATTCATTTCATCAGTGACATAATTGCATTCTAATTGCATTCCTCTCTCTCTCTCTCTTTCTCTCTCTCTCACTCTCTCTCTCGTGTGTGTGTGTGTGTGTGTTTGTGTGTGTGTGTGTGTGTGTGTATGTGTGTGTGTCAGGACTGACCCTAGGATGTGAGAGACCAGGGCAAATATTTTTTTCTAGGGTGTCTTTCTATATCCATGTTCTCATGGAGGTATATCAATTTGTCAGTGAAAATATTATTATTTCAAGGCTTGTTACTTGTCTTTATTGATGAATAGCACAAATTTAAATCTTACCCAGAGTATGATGGAAAATGTGGATGATTGTTTGTTTTCTGGTTATGTTATGTTTACCACCGGACTATTTCTAGCATAAATGTAGAACAGCATATCCTCCAACTATTTATTCCCTTAACTTGTTTTTTGTTTTTCTCGCTGGACACTCGGTTTTTCCTTACAGGCCTTAATGTGCTCAGAAATGTTACTTCATAGATTCTACCGAAAGAGTGTTTCGAATCTGGTTAATCAAAACACAAGTTCCATTCTGTGATATGAAATAGCACATCATGAAGCATTGTCACAGATAGCTTGAAATATGCAGACTATAACCACTGCATTATAGAGGGATTATATAACATATTTTTATAATATATTTTCATATTGATGGCATCATGATTCTGGCACCATATTGAAGGAATATGCAAGGGATCCATGAATAAAGCAAAAAGAACAGCTCTATTTGTGCAAAAATGTACATATCTTAGCCAGAACAAATGAAGGTCTTCCTGGGATAATAAAGCATAATCAGAGGTAAAAGCAAACACCAATGGCAATGTCCGTATGTTGGTTTTGAAAATCAAAGCTTTTGAAAAGTCTTTGAGGAAACAGGTGTGACCACTCACAGAGGATAACCTGAACAAATCTAGAGTTCGTGGTGGGGTTAGGGTAGCTACTCTGGGTATCAACAGTGGGGAGCAGAGAAAGCCAAGAAGGTCTTCCATCACCTCTACCTTTCTTGGCAGCCATACAATGGAGGTAGAATTAAAATCACAACACAGATGGGAAGTCAATCCATACCCTCTCACACACAACTACACAATGCAAGCCCAAGAACTGATAGCAGACCATTGGACATCCAGGCTAACGTCCACCTTTTGACCCCTTCCTTAGGAACAATAGTGTAGGTTGGGGAATCTCTCCCACACTGATGGCCATTTTATTGTTTTTCAAATTTTTTCTAGGTCTATTAAAGTATAATACAACAATTAAAAATTGTATATGCTTAAGCTGTATAACTCGATAATTTCATATACCTATGCATTGAGGAATAATCATCGTATTTGTGAATTTTGAGAAATATTTGAGAAATATTTATTTATATAAATGTACATTTATATGTATATTTATTTATATAAATGTACATATAAATGTACATTTATATGTACATTTATATAAATTTATATAAATAAATATAAATGTACATTTATATGTATATTTATTTATATAAATGTACATATAAATGTACATTTATATAAATAAATATACATATAAATGTATATATATTTCTCAAAATTCACAAATACGATGATTATTTATTATTTATTATATTTATTTATATAAATGTACATATATATGTACATTTATATAAATGTACATATATATGTACAT